>NC_034189.2:40521192-40661192 GCF_002021735.2 Oncorhynchus kisutch
CCCTCTCTCTCTTGCCCTCTCCCTCGATCTCTCGCCCTCGCCCTCACCCTCTCTTTTTCTCTCTCTCTCTCCCTCCCTCTCCCTCCCTCTCCAGAATGAGAGCCGTGAGGCGCTGTTAGCCTTTAACATGGTGAACTACCGAGCCTGTAAGAACCTATGGAAGGCCTGTGTAGAGCACCACACCTTCTTCAGACTAGACCGACCCTTACCACCACAGAAGAACTTCTTTGCACATGTCTTCCAACTGGGCTCCAAGTACCGCTACTGGTGAGTGGGCCTGGGGAATGTGTCTCTGTTTCCCAAATGGCAACCTATTCCTTTTATAAAGTGCACTACTACTTTAGACCAGGCTGTGGTCAAACGGAGTGTACTATGTAGGGAATATGGTGCCATTTTGAAGTGCATAGTCTCTGGTGACGTTAGCCTTTAGCCGATTTGGTTCTTGGTGCTGAGGTTGCATATTAAAATGTGTTTTGAAAGAGAGTTAGTTATATAGTTGTGATCCCAGCAGGCAGAACTGGCTGTAATGATGGCGTTTCAACCAGCTTTTCCCGCTAAGATTGTGTTTGTTTGTCAATGTTTACAGGAGTATTGTGAGCGATAGTGTGTGTAACTGTATAGCTGATACCTGAAGGTGTCTAAACCTCACCAGAGAAAACAGTACACTCTTAGAAAAAGGGTTCTGCAGTTGTCCCCATTGAAGAACCCGTTTTGGTTCCATGTAGAACCCTCTGTGGAAAGAGTTCTACATGAAACCCCAAAAGGTTCTACCTAGAACCAAAATAGGTTCTTCAAAGAGTTCTCCTATGGGGAAAGCCGAAGAACCCTTTTTGGTTCTAGGTAGCATCTTTTTTTCTAAGAGTGTAGGCTACACATTACCTAATCCTTTCAATTTCCCCTGATTCACTCAGTTCAGATCCAGTCCTCCTATTTTGTGTTGCCCTCAGGATAACACCATCATAATTTTGCTGAAGCATATTTGCATTTTTGTACCAATCACGACGGTGCCATTTGACCCATTGTGCCGCGTATCACAGAAATCGTGTGGGCTGGTTTGCATAACACAGGAATATGTTTACTGTGCCTCCTACAACTGCCAGTAGAGACCCAAAGCTCCAGTCCACTCAGCTTTCCCAATGCCATGTCACGCCGTATGAGTGACTGACTAATAGTGTGACAGAGTGAAAAGAGCTGTGGTTTCACACACTGGGGCGTGTCCCTCTTAATACGTCCTGCTGGCTCACTACACACGTTTTTAAAATGTCTAAAAAGTAGGTAGTGCGACACTGTTCCCCTCTTACTCCAGGAAATGAAAGTGTGAGAGCAGAGGTTGGTGGTGAATGTTTTCCGTGTTTCTGTGTTATATGCAGTGGTAGGACAGAGGTGCAGTCTGTCCAGTACGGCAAGGAGAAGGGCATCAAGGACAGGGTGTTCGCCAGGTAAGACACATTCTGAAGCCCAAATGAAGTGACACTATTGCTTACTGATACTAAGAGAATGACGTCAGAAATGTGAGAACATGAAGAGACGGGGATGGAGGAATCTAACACTGAATAAGGAGCAAAAGTCTAATGAGTGGTAAACCGTTCTCATCCTGCTAAATTGAAATCTGATGAACATGTTACCTGCTGCAATCCAAACTATCAATAACAATGACCTCCATATCATCAACCCATCAGGTCTCCCAGTAAGCCCTTGGTGAGGAGGCCGATGGGTGGAGGGATGGACTGGGAGTCAGTCAGCCGGAACTCCAGAGCCTCTCTGTCTGACGACCGCCTGGAGACCCAGAGCCTCCCCACACGCTCCCCACCAGGCACCCCCAACCAGTGAGTAGCCCTAACCCGTAGTGTAAGCAAACAGTACATTCCTTAGTGTCAAATCCATGAGCGGGACTGAACAAGTGCACACTTCGGGGAGATGGAGGGGGAAGGAAATTGGGCTAAAGATGTAACCTACTGCTGAGGAGGAGGAGCGATGTCAAGTAACTCTAAATAACCTTGGATGACAGTACACTTGGGTACCTTACATGACCCTCCCTCCTCCTCTGTCCTCTTGTCTTCTGCAGGAACTCCAAGTTTGCACAAGAGCGCCTGCGGCCGTCCTCCGTGGGACACCTGCTGGATCATGTGATCTACTACGACCATGCCTCGCCCTGCCCGACCTTCACCAATCACAAGTCGGCCTCCTCAACCCAGGCCAACTCCATCAGCCTGGATTCTACCCCGTAAGTCTGTCTGCCACACACGCCCACGCACACACAGCCCTGAGGTCATTTCAAACCAAAACATCAGAGAAAAGACGAAACATGGACACCGTATCACTGCTCTTTTAATAAGCTTTAGGTATCGGCCTCGAGGCCTCCGTCAGCGTTGAGGCCGATACCTAAAGCTTATTAAAGAGCAGTGATACTATCAAGAGCAGTGATACTATCAAGAGCAGTGATACTATCAAGAGCAGTGATACTATCAAGAGCAGTGATACTATCAAGAGCAGTGTCCATGTTTCTTCTTCTTCCTCATCTTATTCAACTGTTACCATGCACCTGCAACAAAGATCAGCTCAGATGTGCCTTTTGAATTTTCAAACACAAAGAAAACAGGCCATGAGCATCTCTTTCATCGAGACTTGATCGTGTTGAATGTCCTCATACCGTAAATACACACACACACCGCCTTCTAATTTCTATGTCTTTACAAACCATTTGTTTTTATTATGCAAATACCCCGGGGCTGTAGCAAGCTCCGGCTGCCTGATGACTACAAAATAGGCCTCTTTCATGGCTGTCATTTAAGCGTCCATAATGAGGTCGGTGCTTGGCAGGCAGGCCGAAGCCAAAGCAGTAGGTTGGGGCTGCAGGCACATCACAATGGTGAATGCTTGTTATGTTAATAACACAGACAGAGTGGGCTGAACCATTGCAAATCTTCTCATAACATCAAGGAAATATGCCATTACCCCGTTTCTCTTTCACTCTTGTGAAGGATCATGACATTCTCTGAAAGAGCAGAATTCTTTGAAGTGGTTTGGCGTGTTTGTTTCGACTTGGATCGTTTTTTTTCTCTCTCTCTTCTCTCTCTCCTCTCTCTCGCTCGCTGTTTCCCTCTTTCTTTGGATAGGCACTTCCTCAGTGTACCTGTGCCTGTCGTTTTTGACCTTATCGCTCTCTGTGGTCCTCTGTGTATCTCTTTGTAGACTCCCTTTGAGGAGTCCATAGCGCTAGACGCTGTTTGTTTTGGTGAGTGCTGTCCCAACCAGTTAACCTCCACCAGGGTCAGCTCAGGGCTGCTCCGAAGCAGACAGCAGGCTAGACAACATGGATGCTCTCAAGCTGAGGGTAATATCCTGGTAGGACACACAGCGCCTCTCCAAGGGGCTAGTATGCTGTTCTCGTCCACAGGTTGAGGCTATAGCACTGAGCAATGTTAGGAAATAGGGGGAAGAGTTCCTATGACCTGAGAAAACCCTCTGCTCTGACTGAGCCCTGTAATGATTCAGTGGACACAGAAGATGATCATTGCCTTCTGAGAAATGGGGTCAGGTGAAAGGACCATATTCCATTGAGAGGTTAAGCTCTGGAACGTTGCAGTTTCCACTGTGTAGTTAATGTTGAGTCAGAGAGCTCTCGACTAAGCGTGTGTGTTTCCAGGTTCATATATAACCCTCAGAAAGGGGAAAGCACACGCGATAACACGCCTACACTGGGTTGAGGTTTGAATATATATTCTGGATTCGAATTTTGCCGCAAGGACTCATTTGGATTTGTCTGTGTCCAGGTCACCAGACTCGGCCGTCGACGGCCAGCCGCCCGCTCTTCCCCCTAAGCAGACCAGGAGGCCTCTGTCCAGCCAGTCCCAGTCCCACTCTCAGCAGGAGTTGGACAACCACATCAATGAGCTGTACGACACGCCTCTGTCAGAAGACAAGACTATGGTAGGAGAGAGACCTACGCGCGCACAGACGCACACTCGCGCGCGCACGCTGTCATTTCGTTTGACTAAAAATGTGTTTTGTGCTCTGTGTGTCTTCTCCCTCTCACAGCCCAATGGAGTGCTTCCTCATGACAATCTGGTGTTTATTAAAATGTGCCCCGATGAACAAGGACGATTTGGATTCAATGTGAAGGGTGGGCTGGACCAGAAGATGCCTGTGATCGTGTCCCGAGTAGCCCCGGGAACAGCGGTACGTGTCCTACTACCTGGGCCACCGCCACTGCCAAACCCCTGAACTTCTCAAATGACCTTCACAGGTAATGAATAATGAAAAACACACTGTTCTATTCTGTTTTAATGCCCTCCCCAGGCTGACCTGTGTGTTCCCCGGCTGAACGAGGGAGACCAGGTTGTCCTGATCAACGGTCAGGACATCTCAGAGCACACCCACGACCAGGTGGTCATGTTCATCAAGGCCAGCTGTGAGGAGAGCGACTCAGGAGAGCTGAACCTGCTGGTGAGACCCAACGGTGAGGAGAGAACAGAACAGCCCTATAACAGGCCTTGTGGTCCTTTACGGTCATTTATAATCCTTTGCGGTCCTCTGTAGCTCAGTTGGTAGAGCATGGCAATGCCAGGATAGTGGGTTTAATTCCCAGGACATAAAACATAATACATCAAAAAAATAAATGATGCCTGCATGTCTAAGTCACTTTGGATAAAAATCTTTTGCTAAATGGCACGTATAATTATTCGATTGTTTTACAGCAAAGTTTGTAAAACCATAGCTTGCCTGTCCCTGAAAGAAGAGGGAGTGAGGGACCATAGCTTGACTGTCCCTGAAAGAAGAGGGAGTGAGGGACCATAGCTTGCCTGTCCCTGAAACAAGAGGGAGTGAGGGACCATAGCTTGCCTGTCCCTGAAACAAGAGGGAGTGAGGGACCATAGCTTGCCTGTCCCTGAAACAAGAGGGAGTGAGGGACCATAGCTTGCCTGTCCCTGAAACAAGAGGGAGTGAGGGACCATAGCTTGCCTGTCCCTGAAACAAGAGGGAGTGAGGGACCATAGCTTGCCTGTCCCTGAAACAAGAGGGAGTGAGGGACCATAGCTTGCCTGTCCCTGAAACAAGAGGGAGTGAGGGACCATAGCTTGCCTGTCCTGTATTAGATCAATACAGATCCTCTATACTATAGGCATTGGTTTGATTAAAGCTGGAATCCTTTGCAGTGAAATGGCCACGACCGTGTTGGATATTACAACAACAAAGACATTACTTCAAACAACAAGCACTGTTTCATTCCCTCAGACACGCGTGATAGAGCAGCAGTGTGTTCTACGATTTATTTTTATTACGTTTCTGGACGCTCATCTCCTTTTCAAAACCAAAACAACAACAAATGCGCCTGGGGGCAGCCAGTGGTGCTGTCTCGCCTAATGCGGATCTCAGCTTTAAGGCAGAGCATCAGTCGGACAGTGTAATGTCCTGATGGCTGCTGCCTTTTTGCCGTTCCCTTTTCTCTGTTCTGCTGTCATCGTTGCTTAGTTTGTCTGAGCGCCTGTCACCTGCAATGGTTGTGCAATGTTCAATCACGCTGTCATCCTTCCTGTCGTTCCTCCAGCCATGTATGACCTGGTGGAGGAGGAGAAGCTGGAGGATGGAGATACGGAGTCTAACTACCAGTACTCCCCAGAGAGGGCTCCCCAGGACCAGCCTCAGGACCAGCCCCAGGACCAGCCAGACCACCACCCATCCTGCTGGAGAGACTCCATACTACAGCTGAAAGAAGGCTTGAGCACTGGGGCCGTACAGCAACAGTTTGATGTTAGTTCACATATGCTAGAAAATATAGTTTATGTTTAGCTTAAGTAGGGCTTGAGTACCTGGATGGTTGGTGTTTATTGGGATGAATCTTGTCCTGGAGGCAGAGCTGAGCGATTGGCCAGATGGGCCAGTTGCAGTCAGAATTGGCTATATTGTAAAAAATAAAAAGAAATAAAAAGTTTAAAAAAGGTTAGGCATAAGGTTAGTAGTGTGGCATTATTGTATATATTTTTTTGTAGGTAACGTTAGGTTTAAAATGAAGTTTTATGACTTTGTCGGTGACTTCCCCACAGACCTGCCTCCAATACATGAGTCATCCCAATAAAAGATTTAATTAATGAGGGTTGCAGGTAGCCTAGTGGTTAGAGCGACAAAGTGAAAAATCTGTTGATGTGCCAATGAGCAAGGACATTAACCCTAATTGCTCTGGGGTCGTCGTTGACAATGGCAGACCCTGGTCGTGACCTCACTCTCCGAGGGGTACCTCAAAGGGAGTTGGGATATGCAAGAAAACACATCAAATAGGACAAATATAAGCACCCACCAAATGATATTATAATTAAATGCCAACCTGCGAGTACTGGGTCCATACAGGCACAGTTTGATCAAAGATTTTTATAACTAACCCAAGACTGCTCCATTGGGAGCAAATTAAGCATAGTGGGTAGAACAAACAAGGAGGTGGGCAAAGACAAGCACGAGCTAGTGAGATCCTATTGGTGCATTTTAGCATGTATTTGCATAATTCCACTGGGGAACGCCTACTCTGTGAAGTGCTCATGTGTAATAACTCAATTTGCCTTTGCACTTCTAAACAATGCCATTTTTGGAAACGTTGGCAAAAGGGTAAAGTTCACAAACTTAGCCCTTCCGTAAACAGATTCTTGTTTTGGGAACAGAAAACTGTATGGAGATCAAATTCTTCTTCGATGAGAAAATCTACAGAATCTCACTCCATATTCTCCCACTGCTGGCCACCAGGCTTCCTCTCCTCACCATATTTGGTGGGGAGTGGAAATTACAACTAGATGCTTCAGATTTATACATCCAGTGTAACATCTGGTTCCTTGCTCTATCTGTGGTGTGATGTTAGTCCACTCATCATAACTATAGTAATGTGCTTGTTGTTCACATGGGCCAAATAACTAGCATTACCTCTGTGGCCTCATGGCCCCTGTGACTCCACTTTGATATTATTAAATACAGTTGGTTATTCAAAGTTTCCACTGGTTCGAGAAAGTATTTCACATTGCACATGGCTACTGATCAGATAGCATCTAAGTAATTTACCAGAAAGAGAGCGATGGAAGAGAGTAAAATAGAGAGATGAAAGGAAATATTGAAAGTCTATTGCTTCCTGTTATTGTTCCACACTGTCTTAAACATTTCCTGTTTGTGTTCCATTGATGGGTTATCAGTGAGAATGTGGTTTAGTGTAACGTAGAAACCAAGCTCATGTCAAGGCCCGGTCTGAACTTCAGTTAACTTATATTAATATTAACAAATGTTAACCATTGTTTGTTGTTGTGATGTTTCTCAGCAACTCTACCGGAAAAGGCCTGGATTGACAATGTCATGTGCCAAATTACCGCAGAACATTTCCAAAAATCGATATCGAGACATTTCACCGTGTGAGTATACTGAACCCTCAGAACTGACCTCTTCTGTCACATATGCTGTACTTCCTCATACAGTGACGTAAGTAAATGCCCTCTGTCTCACCTGCCACCCTTTTCTCTCTCTTCCTGTATCTGCTGTCTCAGATGATGCAACCAGGGTTATTCTGAAGGGCGAGGATGGGGACTATATTAATGCAAATTACATCAATGTGAGGGCCTTCTTCTTTTCTTGATACTCAACACTCTTTGATATATACGCCACAATCTTAGATTCTATTACCAAGACCGGACGCCTTCCTTCGACCTAGGTAATGAATATCTCACACAGACAAAAACACCACCCGGAAAGAGACAGACTAACTTTGCTTGATAGATACTCACTTCTTAAAGTGTGTGTACATAGACTGAAACATGGATTATGCTTACATATATGAATTTGCCAATATGCAGCTGTACGTATGTGTATATTTGCCAACCCATGCCATTCTCCTGACCCATAGATGGTGATTGCAGCGTCCAGTGCTGTAAACCGCTACATCGCGTGCCAGGGCCCGCTGCCCGCTACCTGCTCTGACTTCTGGAGGATGACTTGGGAACAGGGCTCCAACATGGTGGTCATGCTCACCACGCAGGTGGAGAGAGGACGGGTATGTCACATCCCCAAAAAGGGCTCGCTCTCTCCATTTTAGCCCCTTCCCAATGCTTGTGGTCTCGTTTTGGAATTTCTTGTGGTAACGTTTGAGGTGAAAATTAAAGACGTTTCCAATCCCCACAAAGACAATAGACAAACTATTCTTCCTCTTATCTCCAATGATCTTTTTGTTTCATTCCCAGGTGAAGTGTCATCAGTATTGGCCCAACTCTGGTGCCATCGCTACCCATGGGGACTTCCAGGTGTCCTGTGTGACAGAAGAAGGGAAAGCAGCATTTCTGGTCAGAGAGATAACTCTCACACACCTGGAGGCAAGGACCATTTCTTATATCGTCTCTCGTGGGCAGACTACGTAAACATCGAGCATCTGACCAAAATGACTTGAGATTTTATTTCTGGGTTAACCGAGATTACTTCTTGCACTTGGTGAAAACTGTATGAAAAAGTATAAAAACATAATCTTAAATTTGATTGATTATATTCAGAGTGAAGAGAGCAGGCCGCTGACTCAGATTCAGTACATGGCCTGGCCTGACCACGGTGTTCCAGACGACTACACTGACTTCCTGGACTTTGTCAGTCTGGTCCGCACAAAGAGGGAGGGCAAGGAGGAGCCGGTGATAGTACACTGCAGGTAAGGTCTAGTTCTTACGCAAAACACTGCATACACTAACAAGTAAGCTCTTATCCCCTCAACTAACATCTGTAAGCCATATCGCTGTTGAAACAGTTTTGAAGTAGGTCTAAGGCATTTTACGCAACATCTTTGAAGAATATAAGCCTTTGTACATCTGCCTCATAACCTGACTTAAAGAAAAACAGGTTCCCTTTTTCTTTGAATCAGACGTTAAGACACTTTGCATGTTGTTGTAGCAACAGTGATTGATGACGGTGTAAGTCGAGGGAATGAGGATTTGAATCCTCTTCTGTCATTGCTGCCATCTTCAGCCTCATCTCGCTCACCTCGTCCTCTGTGTCTCTGTGCAGCGCTGGGATTGGTCGGACTGGGGTGCTCATCACCATGGAAACAGCCATGTGTTTGATTGAGTGCAATCAGCCCGTGTATCCGTTGGATATCGTGAGGACAATGAGAGACCAGAGGGCCATGATGATCCAGACCCCGGTAATCTGATCTGTGATGCATAGAAATGAGACTAAGAGAACAGCGGAGGCTCTTACCGCAATAGACGGGATGGTTGTTTAGCAACAAAGCCGACACATGTGCAACTATGGGGCAAAACAGACGGGGTTGGCTTAGACCAGGGGTCTCCAAACTTTTCTAGCATGAGAGCTACTTTTAAAAGAATTGACATGTCGCGAGCTACACATTTTTTATTTTATAGCTTTCAAATAGGCACATTCTTCTCTACCATGCAACTATTCCCCGGATCCTTGGTGTACAAGATAAACTCAGCAAAAAAAGAAACGTCCCTTTTTCAGGACCCTGTCTTTCAAAGATAATTCGTAAAAATCCAAATAACTTCACAGGTATTCATTGTAAAGGGTTTTAACACTGTTTACCATGTTTGTTCAATGAACCATAAACAATTAATGAACATGCACCTGTGGATCGGTCATTAAGACACTAACAGCTTACAGACGGTATGCAATTAAGGTCACAGTTATGAAAACTTAGGACACTAAAGAAGCCTTTCTAATGACTCTGAAAAACACCAAAAGAAAGATGCCCAGGGTCCCTGCTCATCTACGTGAATGTGCCTTAGGCATGCTGCAAGGAGGCATGAGGACTGCAGATGTGGC
This sequence comes from Oncorhynchus kisutch, assembly GCF_002021735.2. Lineage (NCBI taxonomy): Eukaryota > Metazoa > Chordata > Actinopteri > Salmoniformes > Salmonidae > Oncorhynchus > Oncorhynchus kisutch. The sequence goes on from NC_034189.2 coordinate 40,530,976, forward strand.
CAGGGCAATAAATTGCAATGCCCGTACTGTGAGACGCCTAAGACAGCGCTACAGGGAGACAAGGCGGACAGCTGATCGTCCTCGCAATGGCAGACCACGTGTAACAACACCTGCACAGGATCGATACATCTGAACATCACACCTGCGGGACAGGTACAGGATGGCAACAACAACTGTCCGAGTTACACCAGGAACGCACAATCCCTCCATCAGTGCTCAGACTGTCCGCAATAGGCTGAGAGAGGCTGGACTGAGGGCTTGTAGGCCTGTTGTAAGGCAGGTTCTCACCAGACATCACTGGCAACAATGTCGCCTATGGGCACAAACCCGTCGCTGGACCAGACAGGACTGGCAAAAACTGCTCTTCACTGACAAGTCGCGGTTTTGTCTCACCAGAGATGATGGTCGGATTCGCGTTTATCGTCGAAGGAATGAGCGTTACACCAAGGCCTGTACTCTGGAGCGGGATCGATTTGGTGGAGGGTCCGTCATGGTCTGGTGCGTGGTGTGTCACAGCATCATCGGACTGAGCTTGTTGCGATTGCAAGCAATCTCCACGCTGTGCGTTACAGGGAAGACATCCTCCTCCCTCATGTGGTACCCTTCCTGCAGGCTCATCCTGACATGACCATCCAGCATGACAATGCCACCAGCCATACTGCTCGTTCTGTGCGTGATTTCCTGCAGGACAGGAAGGTCAGTGTTCTGCCATGGCCAGCGAAGAGCCCGGATCTCAATCCCATTGAGCATGTCTGGGACCTGTTGGATCGGAGGGTGAGGGCTAGGGCCATTCCCCCCAGAAATGTCCAGGAGCTTGCAGGTGCCTTGGTGGAAGAGTGGGGTAACATCTCACAGCAAGAACTGGCAAATCTAGTGCAGTCCATGAGGAGGAGATGCACTGCAGTACTTAATGCAGCTGGTGGCCACACCAGATACTGACTGTTACTTTTGATTTTGACCACCCCCCTTTGTTCAGGGACACATTATTCAATTTCTGTTAGTCACATGTCTGTGGAGCTTGTTCAGTTTATGTCTCAGTTGTTGAATCTTGTTATGTTCATACAAATATTTACAGAAAAAAAGTTTGCTGAAAATAAACGCAGTTGACAGTGAGAGGACGTTTCTTTTTTTGCTGAGTTTATGGATTATCTGTCAATATACCTGGTAATATACTGGTACATGAAAAATTCTACGGGGTCTGAATTTCATTTTCTCTGTGAATTTTTTTCTTCAGTTTTTAACTGTCAATATTACAATTATTCATAGACAAACAACAGAAATTCATTTCAATGCCTAAATCACATCCGAAGACAATTTGAGGTCTGGAAAAAAATACTAACAAATTTAGATTTTTGTGTATAATTCTAGCGCATCTATCAAGAGAGGAATGTGTTGGCCTAAGCTATGTTTCTGCTGTTTAGGCTGAATCTAGTTACTCTATGTCGTTGGTGTTATCAGTACTGTTCACTCTTATTTAACCTCGGGCTCTTTGCTCTGTTTGCTTCCAGAGCCAGTACAGGTTTGTCTGTGAGGCGATCCTCAAGGTGTACGAGGAGGAGCTGGTCAAACCCCTGACGCCCACAAAGCTCCTGACACCCGTAGAGTCTCTGACGCCTACAAAGCCCTTGACGACCTTAGAGCCCCTGACGCCCACAAAGCCCCTGACACCCGTAGAGTCTCTGACGCCTACAAAGCCCTTGACGACCTTAGAGCCCCTGACACCCACAAAGCCCCTGACACCCATAGAGTCTCTGACGTCTACAACGCCCTTGACGACCTTAGAGCCCCTGACACCCACAAAGCCCCTGACACCCGTAGAGTCTCTGACGTCTACAAAGCCCTTGACGACCTTAGAGCCCCTGACACCCACAAAGCCCCTGACACCCGTAGAGCCCCTGACACCCACAAAGCCCTTGACGACCTTAGAGCCCCTGACACCCATAAAGCCCCTGAAACCCATAGAGTCTCTGACGCCTACAAAGCCCTTGACGCCCTTAGAGCCCCTGACACCCACAAAGCCCCTGACACCCGTAGAGCCCCTGACACCCACAAAGCCCCTGACACCCACAAAGCCCCTGACACCCACAAAGCCCCTGACACCCACAAAGCCCCTGACACCCATAGAGCCCCTGACACCCGTAGAGCCCCTGACACCCGTAGAGCCCCTGACACCCACAAAGCCCCTGACACCCACAAAGCCAGAGGTAGAGACAGAGACAGAGTTGGCTTTAGACCTCCTGGGACTGACTGACTGACTGACTGATTGACTGACATACGGCTGCATATGGGCCTAAGCACCACCCTCTTCTTCCACAGCCTGTCTGTCTGTCTCCCATTGTCTCAGTCACAATAGTTTCTTCCCACATCTTGAGTCTGGCAAGAGAAACTAGTCACAACCATGGAGACAACTACCGACAACCACTCAAACTGGCCTGGGAGGGGAAACAAAGCACTGTTGCACTTTATGACGACAAAACGTGATACTTTGGAGAATTAACGAAAGAAGAAAAAAAAGAGCAGAAGTTACAATGATCAACTGGAATTTGGGATGTAAAGCAAGTGTGCCGGATCAAGAGAGAAGTGAGAAACAGAACAGTAGCTGGGTTGGATTATATTGCTGTAGTGTCATTACTTTCAGACAAACCTTCATAATGAACAGGACAACTCAATGGAAAGTGGACTGACATTTGTTTTCAGCCCGTCAGTGCGCCATCACCAAGTGTCATATCAGTGGTTTCTTCACAGACTAGTCTTTCTGTCTTTGATTACTCCATAGACTTAAGAGTCCATTTTCTTTTTTAAGTCAAAAACTATTTGTCGTCAACTGAAGATCCGTTCAGAAGTGGGTTGACCCTCTATGTAAGGTCCTGGTAAAGCGCTCTGACTTCTACTCTATGGTACTACTCATCATCTCATTATTCCCCTCATTTGAGGCTATAGGTTGTCTGATTGTTTCGATCAGATGGGCTTTTATATTTATTAGTCTGCAGATTGGAATCATCTCCCGTGCAAGTTATTACAGCTCCAAGTCCTTTGTGAAGGTGTTCCAAACCAGGGTAAAGGCAGGGTAGGTTAGGTGCAATGGATGCTGCTGAGGGGAGGACGGCTCATAATAATGGCTGGAGTGCAGTCACTGGCATGGTATCCACCACATGGAAAACCACATGTTTGATACCATTCCGTTGACTCTATTCCAGTCGTTGTTATGAGCCGTCCTCCACTCAGCAGCCTCCACTGGTTAGGAGAGGCATCCTGCCTCCTTAACCATCTCATTAGCTGATTACCTGTCATTGAGCTCGGCACTACGTGGTGGTGTTGTTGCAGTTTTTTTTTTTGAGGCAGCTATTCAACTTTGATTCAAGATGGCTCATCATGTGATGTTACATCGGTCTCTCCAAGATACTATACGACTAGCCCAAATCTGGGTAGTATTTTTATGCTGGTTTTATTATTGCTTGTAACAGAATGATCTTGCCATGCTGGATTGGGTTGGTACAGTACCTAGGTGGTTTATCAAGTGTCATTGCATCAGATTTTGAAATTTAATATGAGGTATTCAGAGCTCTCTGAATAAGAGTATTGTGGGTTTTGGTACCATGGTACTGTACATCAGGATTTTAGGCTGTTGGTGTACAGTACATACAGACGGTACATACATTACATAATAAGACTGAGCTTTCAGGACCAATAGGTTTTTAGCCTTGTGAGTAAAAAGAAATGTTTTCAAATGAACCATGTGTTGAAAAGGCTCAAGCTATAGATTTGCTTCTGATATTTTTTCTAAGAGACCCTTTTTGCTTCTTGGGAATGGACAGCACTTTTCAACTGAACATGTAGCATATTTGCTGCTATGCATGATTAGATTGTATATAATTTTATCAATTTTCGTTGGATATAGACACCACTATAGGACATGTAAGCTATATGGTGCCATCTAGATTTGTGTAATGTAACTAGTGTAAATGTACTATGTTATAAATTAAGGCTTAATGAAATTAAAATAATGTGAGACAAAGTTATTTTTATAAGAACAGAAAAGTTCAAAACTTTTCCACTGTAAAGTCCTTCTGGATTTAGAAAGTATTGTTATGGGAAAGCATTGCAATAGATGTATGCTGTGTAAAAGTCCTCTACTTAAGTCCAGTGGGGGCGGAAAGAGTTGGGACGGGCAACATGAAGCTCTGTACACTGACTAATAGATTAATGAATCACCATTAATACTGTTATTTTTTTGACAATTCTTCCCATGATTTCTGGTTGAATGAATGTGATTGTGCTTTTGAAATCAGAAAGCTGGCTTGGTTGGCTTGGTCAAACATGTCGCTGATACTTCTGCAGTGGGTTTACGCAGTACCTCGCTGACAATGTTTACAATGGTTCGTGAGTTAGTTTTGTGATTTAAAAAGGATGTGTATCTACTGAAAGTCTGTGTGTTTACAAAAGCTGTTGTGCGTTGGGGAACTTTGGCCCAATCAGATCGCTCACCCTCTGCATCCCAAATGGCACCCTATTCCCTATGTAGTGCACTACTTTTTGACTGGGCTCTGGCCCAAAGTTGTGCACTAGATAGGGAGCCATTTGGGACTTAGACTGTGTCTATCACTTCACCATGAAATAGACTGAGGCACTGGAATGTTTATTTTACCAGGTTGTCCCATTCAAGGTCCAACACCTCTTTTTCAAGGGAAACCTGGATCATATGTTTGGTTTTTAATGCGCAATGCTTTTCTACCTGATCATCGTCATCATCACTTAGTAATAGTACAACATTCTGCACAACTGTGATGTAAATATAAGCTTCATCTGTGAACTAGTGAAATATATTTCAAGATCAATCAGGACGATGTACAAATGTAATGTTTGTGGTGAAGCTGTACAGAAATTGAATGTATCCATATCAGTCTTTTAGTTGCTCGAAAACGTAAGGGATGTACAATTTGACTTTTGAGGGGAAATATTTTTCATACTACTGTGCTTGTAAATGCAGGTAAATATCAGATTCTCAATTGTGTCTCAATGGGCTCTGCCTGGTCTGCGCCATGCTCTGTGTTTTTGTTGTAAATAGGAGCCATATCATGTCAGTGAAGTGCCAATGTACTGTAAGTAAAGTCTCATTTCTGCTGTATTTTTTTGTTGACATGGTCCTTTCTTTCTATGCCTTGACTGTGAATATGTACCCAGCACCAACACTGCCTCGTTTGCCTTTCCACATTCACCATTCTAGATTCAACACTGCAGCAACAACCACCATAGAATCAACAACCATTGAATCAGAATTCTGCCCATTCTATTTCTACTGTATACAGTCTTTTCTATGATGTGGCAATAGTATGTATACAGTAACACTAATAGCCAGGTCAGATTAGGGCAGTCAGCTGGAAGGAGTGGAGTCAGGCTGTATCAGTCACACGCTCAGCACCCCCCTCTCTACTGTTGAGACACACCTAGTTGTCCATGTTCAGCAGAAGGAAACAAAAATTATTCTTGCCTTTCTATCAAGACTCTTTGCCTCCACCTAGTGTTCAGTTTCAGACTGCTATGGCTGATGATCCTGAGGCAAACAACTCAACTAGGCTACAGCAAAGATGTTGTATTGTATTCCTCTCTGACCGCAGGACATTATATTGGAAAAATCCTGACATCTACAGAGGCTATAGGTCTGATGAAGATGTGGCTTGTCTCTTATGCTGTGTTGAGTGACTTGAGTCAGTAGAGGGCTCTCTTGCCAAGCTAGAAGGGTCTTCAGAACTAGTTGAGGTTTCTCAGGCCATAGGTGTTGTAGAGTGTCAGTGAGATAGGATGTACTTGGGGGCGTGGGAAGAGGTTAGCCAGCCGTCAATGGGACATGCCATCCGTGTGCTACTGGATCTAAGGCTGACCTGGATCGTATGCACCAAACGGAAGAAAACAGGCTAAAACAGGGAGGAACTACCTAGACTTGTCCAATAAGAGAGGCTTTAGTTTGGTTTAGTTTTATGCAGCAAAAATGGTTTGCTACAATATGCACTAATGGATATGACCCTGTCCTGCTGCTTTGCAACAGTGTTAACAGACTGAAGGCCACATAAGGCCTCTGTCGGCCATTAATTCAAAGTCAAGTTGAACAGCACTGGAATGGTGTTTTACGACACTCATAAACATAAAACCTTTTGGTGCTCTGCTGCCCTCAAACACAAAGGCACTAGTCAAACCACACCAGCAACATCTGACAAGGACATAATTCCTTACCGCACTCTTTTCAAGCACATTTTGAACAGCACCTTTGACCTTGAATGACTGGCAACTGATAAGACAGACACTCAGGAGATGACAGACCCAGAAGTTGGACAGCAGGGTTGGGGTCAATTCCATTTAAATTTAGGATGTATAGGGGCTACTTTAAAACACTGAGCCCACTGCAAATTCATTACAAAAGAGAACTTTATTTGGCAACAAAAAAACAGTTTGAATATAACCCATAATAAGTGTGCATACAAACAGTAATTTAGGTTAATGCTTCAGTTTCAAGTGTAGAATTAGAAAGGCAACACTGAAACATTGACATTTTTGTGTTGAAAAAGTGCAGTCAACGTGTTCACAAAAAAAAGTACCTGTCTAAAGTTGACACCTACTCATTTCAGGGTTTCTTTATTTTTACTATTTACTACATTGTAGAATAATAATGAAGACATCAAAACTAGGAAATAATATTAACCAAAAAAAGCTGCATGAGGTAGTCACCTGGAATGCATTTCAATTAACAGGTGTGCCTTGTTTAAAAGTTTTTTTGTGGAATTTCCTTCCTTCTTAATGCGTCCTTCTCAGAGTTCAAGTAACCGACATCTCAACATCAACTGTTCAGAGGAGACTGCATGAATCAGGCCTTCATGGTCAAATTGCTGCAAAGAAACCACTACTAAAGGACACCAATAAGAAGAAGAGATTTGCTTGGGCTAAGAAACACGAGCAATGGACATTAGACCAGTGGAAATCAGTCCTTTGGTCTGATGAGGCCAACTTTGAGATTTTAGGTTCCAACCGCCGCGTCTTTGTGAGACGCAGAGTAGGCGAACGGATGATCTCCACATATGTGGTTCCCACCGTGAAGCATGGAGGTGGTGGTGTGATGTGACACTGTCTGATGTATTTCAAATTCAAAACACACTTAACCAGCATGGCTACCACACCATCCCATCTGGTTTGCGCTTAGTGGGACTATCATTTGTTTTTCAACAGGACAATGACCCAACACACCTCCAGGCTGTGTAAGAACTATTACACCAAGGAGAGTGATGAGTGCTGTATCAGATAACCAGGCCTCCATAATCCCCCAACCTCAACTCAATTGAGATGGTTTGGGATAAATTGGACCGCAGAGTGAAGGAAAAGCAGCCAACAAGTGCTCAGCATGTGGAAACTCCTTCAAGACTGTTGGAAAAGCATTCCAGGTGAAGATGGTTGAGAGAATGCCAAGAGTGTGCAAAGCTGTCATCAAGGCAAAGGGTGGCTACTTTGAAGAATCTAAAATATATTTGGATTTGTTTAACACTTTTTGGGTTACTACATGAATGAATGTGTCATTTCATAGTTTTGATGTCTTCACTATTATTCTACAATGTAGAAAATATGAAAAAGAAAGAAAAACCCTTGAATGAGTAGGTGTGTCCAAACTTTTGACTGGTTCTATATATCATGTGGATATAGTACATGTTGGATTGTACATGTGGATAATATGTTGGATTATGAATAAAGTGACTTAATAATCTGACTGATTTTCATGCAGTGGACCATAAATAAAAAAAATAGTGTAGTAGTGGAAGTAGGAATATAAAATTGATTGCAATGCAAACAGTAAGACATCAAACAGCATAGCCAATTTATCTTGGTGATGAGGCTACTTATTCCTACAAGTGAGTATCAAACCAAGGCCATATTTAAGTAGTGTGCGCGTGAGTGATTGTCTGCGATCATAACCTATATATTCACGATCAATGTTGAGGCACTTCATCTAAACAGTCCCCAACAGTGGCACAAAGGATGGTTTGCATAACTAACATAGGTTAGTGATAAGGCCACCCCTCTGACTGCCACAATGTGAGAGGTATTGTACATGGATTTGATATGCGTGTGTTAAAGGCAGAAGGCTCAGTTCAGTGGGAAGGATCTGTAGATCTGGGTTGTGTTCAGTAGACAAGAAACTGTAGAAAATGCTCCAAAGGGAGACATAAAATATTGTCCAATAAGAAACGCACCCCCCCCCCCCCCCCATTGCAAAAGGTTTCAAAACATTTTGTTACAGTATGTCCTAATGCCACTGTGCTGCGGAGGCTCTGGTCTGGTTTGGCTCTGTGTGTCTGACTGAAAGGTTTGGTCTAGATCAAAGCAGACAACATTTGAAAGCCTTCTTGATCTTGCCTTCTTTTCCACCCTTGTCTTTACTCTCTGACATTTTCTTTTTTCGCACCTCCCTCATAAGATCAAAGAACACCTGAAAAGAATGAAGTTATTATTTCAGCCATATAGTTATATTGAAAGTTGATTTACTGTAAAGGTTGTTTTTAAATCATGCTTGCTTGTCATTTCTGATATCCCATGTCTTGAAACATTTCCCCCCCCCCCCCCCCATCTAAAAATGTAGAAATCCTAAGTAAGAAATTACATGGTGTATTGTTTCTAGTCCTACTGTAGCGAAGTGCACCATATGTTTAAGTTTGGTTACATACCTTGTCAACGTTGGCTCGTGTCTTGGCTGAGGTCTCCACGTACTGCACCCCCCACTCCTCTGCCTTGGCCCGGACCTCGTCCAACGACACCTGCCTGCGGTCCTCCAGATCAGACTTGTTCCCCACCACCAACAGAGGGATGGTATCGTTCTCTGCTTTCACCCGCATAATCTGCTCCCTAGGAAGACCCGTATAATACATTAGTCCTGATGAAGAACCAGTTGGATCTAAACACTGTTGGGGTGTAATTAGCAGTGTGGAGCTGTATTTTTAGGTCTGGGCATTTACATCTAAAAAAGACCCACGAGCACCAACATGAAGTACATAGGAGCATATCAAATGAGGTGTCAAATGAAAGCTTAGGGTCTACTTTTTTATTTTATGGCATAAGTAAAGGCCTTGATTTCTGGATAAACAGATGGGGGAAAAGTATCAGAAATACATCAAAACACAATGTTGCCGTAAAGACGCCTGCCAACTAATATTAACACGTTTATTGCCTTGTGATTACATGACCAAAAACACATCTTTACACACCACTTGACTTACAGCCTGAATTGAACATTTATTTAATTGAGATTTAATGTCACTGGCCTACACACAATACCCCCTAAATGTCAACGTGGAATTGTTTTTAGAAATTAACAAATTAATAAAAAATGAAAAGCTAAAAAGTGTGGAATACTTATTGACTCAATCCCTTTGTTATGGCAAGTCTAAATAAGTTCAGGAGTAAACATGTGCTTAACAAGTCCCAAAATAATTTGCATGGACTCACTCTGTGTGCAATAGTGTTTAACGGGATTTCTGAATGACTACCTCATCTCTATACCCCACACATACAATTATCTGTAAGATCACTAAGTCAAGCAGTGAATTTCAAACACTGAATCAACCAACGGCCAGGGTGAATAGAAGGAAGCCTGTACAAAATACAAATATTCTAAAACATGCATTCGGTTTGCAACAAGGCACTAAAGTAAAACGGCAAAGAATGTGGCAAAGCAATTCACTTTTTGTCCTGAATACAAAGTGTCATATTTGGGGCAAATCCAATACAACACATTACAGAGTACCATTTTCAAGCATAGTGGTGGCTGCATCATTTTAATGGGTATGCTTGTAACATTAAGAGGTTGTTCAGGATTAAAGAAATACATGGAATGGAGCTAAGCACAGGGCAAAAGCCTAGAGGAAAACCTGGTTCAGTCTGCTTTCCACCAAACACTGGGAGATGAATTCACCTTTTAGCAGGACAATAACTTAAAACACAAGGCCAAATCTACACTGGAGTTGCTTATCAAGAAGACAGTGAATGTTCCTGAATGGCTTAAAGTTTATATAAAGCACTAAATGTTCTAACTATATACAAGTATATAGCCAGAATATGTCCTGGTCAGGTCATGTGGTCCTGGCCTTATATTGTACATGGGTAAGGCATAGCCTGTTATTTGTCAGTTGATCATGCGTTTGATGTACTATAAATCGGCCTATCAGAGTGGACGTACCGGAACTCTGAGGTGGCGGTGAACGACTCATGTTCGGTGATGGAGAAGACTAGCAGGAAGCCCTCTCCGCTCCGGAAGTAGTTGTCTCTGATGGCAGCATAGTCCTCCTGTCCAGCTGTGTCGAGGATGTCGATCTGGACCTCCTCTCCATCCAGCACCACCTTCTTCCTGTAGCTGTCTGCCTTGGTGGGCTCGTAATCCTCCACAAACTAGGAGAAGGGAAGGAGTGAGGAAGGGAATTATTTTATTTACAGAATCGTAAACTCTTTTCAATGGAAAAGCAGCATTGGAGGTTTGAGTGGTGGCTTGCCCAAGTCTCTTTAGCCTGGGCATCCAGACCACATTCTACAAAGGGAGCAATGTACGGAGTCTGGTAAGGACCAGACTTATCGCGCTTACCTCATCATACATGAACTGCAGAGTGAGGGCTGACTTGCCGACACCGCCACTTCCCACCATGATCACCTTGTGCAGCACCAGAGAGCTCTGGTTCTTACTCTTTCCGGTAGACATCTTTGGATTTGGACACTGTCTGCAGCTACTATACTAACAGAAACCACCTCCACCAGAACTTCCTACAGTTGGACACAAACATGTCAATTAGCCAATAAAACTAACACATTAAAACATATTTTAAAAGTTGCAAAAAAAAGTGTCCAGAAAAAGAAGGCATGGTTTTGTATATGCATGTACATCTAATGTCAAAACAGATCCACATGGACCTAAAAGGTTGACAAAAACAGCCCATCTCAAAATGGCAGCTGACTGAAACATAGGCTGACCCCTATAATTTCATTAATGAGTTCAGTAGTGGTGTGGCAGCCTTCTAGGGCAAAATGATGTAGGCCTAGCCTACTGCATTCAGTACACACCTTCACAGCCAATAGGTTGGGAAATGAAGCAAACATGTGCCTAGCCAAGTACCTCCTCCACAGAGTTGAGTGCGGACAGCATTTTTTAAATGAGCCTCCGACTCGCTATGCAGTCGCTACGTAAAAAAAGTGTGTTTGTCCTCTGTTGAAGCGTGTCTTTGTTTGCTGAGCACCCCCCCCCCCCCCCCCAACATTTAACATTTTTATGGAGCAACATTTAAAATGTTTATAGAGTAGAGACATCCCAAGGACCCCAGATAGCAAGGACCATAGTTAAAATAATCTGAAGGAATGATATCAGTAGATCATGAAATTGATGTATAAATCAAGCATACAACAACAAGAGTGGAAAGCAGAAGAAGAAAAGTGTGTGAGAACCTCATGTCATCAACTGAATGAAGGCATCATGTCTAGTGTAGCTGCTGCAAAATGTAATGAGGATCCAAATATGAATTATAAAAAATATATATATAAACAATGTATTCCTACAAGACCAGAGAAAACTTTCCCACAATGTAATAGGCCTTATTGTTATTAGTTCCAAAACAGAAACTAAAAGCATAATAAAACACTGTTCTCCGGAACTATAAGACCAGAACTTCCCCATAGCCAAAAGTTATTTTAAATACAATGCAGCTAAATACATGCCTCTTTTAAGTGCCCTAACTACTGCCCCAAAATCCAACTTTGGCAGAACTTATGTTTGGGGGGGGACATTATACCGTTGCCGTGTTTTGTATCACATTCCAAAGATAAAACTGTCATGTCTCCCCTTTCCCCAGTGAAAATTGCACCCCTGCCAAAATCAAAATAGATTTATTTTTAATTTGATTTTAGAGTTCTGATACTTTCTTCCTGCTACTTTTCTAGACCCGCCACTTTCTCTCAAGGAGCAGCTCTCGATTGGATATATACAAATTAGAACACTGTGGTCAACCGAATATTGGATGAGAATCTGTCAATCAAAAGACGTTAGCGCAAACTTCGGTATGTTTGACCAAGATCAAATATAAATCAAACCCCGCTTTCTGATATCGATTTCCACTTGAACATACTTCTACAAAAGTGCATTGAGATAGCAAACGTCTCACCTCGTAATGCGTTTGGTGTATTTCTTGGCTGTTATCCGGTATACACCATGGGAACGCTGAAGTAGAGGACAAGATTCACTTACCAGCCGCAAATGCGGATATTTTGACCACTCCCGGACGTCGTGTGAAAAAAACGTTCTATGAACAGGATGTGATGTCATATGGAATTGTGCCATCAAAGACAGTACAATATGAACAAGATGGGCTAAGACGGTTTCTCTCCGATAACACTTGTAGGCGATGTCATGGCGACGTTGAATAACTGATGCCGAGGTAAAAACCAAATCATGGTGTCAGTGATTTTCACATCGGAAAGTCGGAGCTCTAGAAAGAGGCCCGAGTTCCCGAGTTGGAAATCCAAGTAGTATGACTGTTCGAATGGCATGCGCCATTTTTGAAGACTGCATGTAAAAAAACAACAACTAATATTTAGAAACTTGGCGCTCACCATACATATGCATTTTTCCCTTTATAAAATCAAACCGGCCCCGAAACTGTGCGCAGGTGAACTAGCATTAAAACTCTGCCTGAAAAACGCCCATCATTCAACTTTTATTGTGACAATTATGCCTTTGTTTGCTGCATGCTTTTGATGTATAGAGTAGAGGAGACGGGATGGTTGTAACACTTTTCACCTTTTCGTCAGTTTCTCAGAGATTGTTTATGGAGGTCTATTTGAAACTTGACACAAACAACCTTCAGCTGTCCTTTACAAATTGGTGTGGTTATTATATATGTCAATCAAATTACAAATGCACGGTGTTGTCTTAAATACAAATCGTGAAGTGTTACAATTTACCCAATGGTCTAGGTTAGTAACAGTGCTTGGGGTGAATTGTAACAGAATGAAAAGTGCATAAATCATGACATGCGACTAATTATTAAACACCTTTATTGAGAACATGAGAGCAACGTTGCCATGTTTAACATTTTGTATGGCAGAGATAATAATACACTTAAATAATCAAATGTATTATTTTACCCTCTAAATTGTATTTCTCAACCGTACAACAACTAGGCTAAACTAAACACCTACACCTGAATGTTTGTGGTGTGTGTCTGTGAGACTTTTTTAACCAGTGCCTGCTTGATGGGTGTATCTGTCAAAATCACAGTTTTTCTCCTCTTCCTACCCCTTGTTGTAATTTTCCGGGGCCCTGTTTTTGGGAAGGGGCGTACATCAACTGGATTGATATTAGAAGGGTAACAAGGTGTTTCCCAGCCACAGCCTGATACATGTGGGGAGTTGTCCTCTGAGGTGACTGGAGAGGTGGCCTGGAAGGCAGCTGGAGAGGTGGCCTGGAAGGCAGCTGGAGAGGTGGCCTGGAAGGCAGTTGGAGAAGTGGCCTGGAAGGCAGTTGGAGAAGTGGCCTGGAAGGCAGTTGGAGAAGTGGCCTGGAAGGCAGTTGGAGAAGTGGCCTGGAAGGCAGTTGGAGAAGTGGCCTGGAAGGCAGTTGGAGAAGTGGCCTGGAAGGCAGTTGGAGAAGTGGCCTGGAAGACAGTTGGAGAAGTGGCCTGGAAGGCAGTTGGAGAAGTGGCCTGGAAGGCAGTTGGAGAAGTGGCCTGGAAGGCAGTTGGAGAAGTGGCCTGGAAGGCAGTTGGAGAAGTGGCCTGGAAAGCAGTTGGAGAAGTGGCCTGGAAAGCAGTTGGAGAAGTGGCCTGGAAGGCTGTTGGAGAAGTGGCCTGGAAGACAGTTGGAGAAGTGGCCTGGAAAGCAGTTGGAGAAGTGGCCTGGAAGGCTGTTGGAGAAGTGGCCTGGAAGACAGTTGGAGAAGTGGCCTGGAAGGCTGTTGGAGAAGTGGCCTGGAAGGCAGTTTGAGAGGTAGCCTGGAATGCAGCTGGAGAGGTGGCCTGGATGTCCGCTGAAGAGGTGGCCTGGAAGTCAGGTGGCAAGACCAGTGTGTCAGCTGGAGCAGGACGACCAGTGATAAGTGAGTGTGCAAAGTCACATTCCTGAAATATATCAGGGTTGTATGGCCAAATGCCAGTGCACCTGAACCCAGCCAGTACATTGGTGGGTGTTGTGGCACCTGTTATGACAAGGTCTGGAATGTTATATATGGTCAGTTGGAGAGCTGGCCTGGAAGGCAGTTGGAGAGGTGGCCTGGAAAGCAGTAGGAGAGTTGAACAGGGAGGCAGCTGGAGGGGTGACCTGGGAGGCAGCTGAAGAGGTAACCTGGGAGGCAGCTGAAGAGGTAACCTGGGAGGCAGCTGGAGAGGTGACTTGGGAGGCAGCTGGAGAGGTGACCTGGGAGGCAGCTGGAGAGGTGGCCTGGATAGTTGTGGGCACAGTGGGAAAATTGGCCTGAGGTGAGCTGGGAGGCAGCTGGCAAAAACCAGTGTGTCAGCTGGAGCAGGACGGTCAGTGATAAGTGAGGGTGCAAAGTCACATTCCTGAAATAGTCACATTCCTGAAATATATCAGGGTTGTATGGCCAAATGCCAGTGCATCTGAACCCAGCCAGTATATAGGAGAGTGTTGTGTCACCTGTTTTGACAAGGCCTGGAATGTCACATATGGTCAGTTGGAGAACTGGCCTGGAAGACAGTTGGAGAGGTGGCCTGGAAAGCAGTTGGAGAGATGAACTGGAAAGCAGTTGGGGAGAGGTGTCCTGGCAGTCAGCCGGAGAGGTGGCCTGGCAGTCAGCCGGAGAGGTGGCCTGGCAGTCAGCCGGAGAGGTGGCCTGGCAGTCAGCCGGAGAGGTGGCCTGGCAGTCAGCCGGAGAGGTGGCCTGGCAGTCAGCCGGAGAGGTGGCCTGGCAGTCAGCCGGAGAGGTGGCCTGGCAGTCAGCCGGAGAGGTGGCCTGGCAGTCAGCCGGAGAGGTGCCCTGGAAGGCAGATGGAGAGCAGGCCTGGGAGGCATCTGGAGGTGTGGCCTGGGAGGCAGTTGGAGAGGGGCCTGGAAGGCAGTAGTAGAGGTGTCCTGGAAGGCAGCTGGAGAGGTGGGTGGGAAGGCAGCTGGAGAGTTGGCCAGGAAGGTAGCTGGAGAGGTGGCTTGGATAGCTGTGGGTACAGTGGGCACAGTAGCCTGAGAGGTCTCTGAAGAGGTGACCTGGGAGGCAGCTGGCAAGACCAACTTGTCAGCTGGAGCAGTTCTATCAGTGACAAGTGAGGGTGCAAAGTCACATTCCTGAAATATATCAGGGTTGTATGGCCAAATGCCAGTGCACCTGAACCCAGCCAGTACATCGGTGGGTGTTGTGGCACCTGTTTTGACAAGGCCTGGAATGTTATATATGGTCAGTTGGAGAGGTGGCCTGGAAAGCTGTGGGCACAGTGGGCAAATTGGCCTAAGGGGTGTCTGAAGAGGTGAGCTGGGAGGCAGCTGGCAAAACCAGTGTGTCAGCTGGAGCAGGACGGTCAGTGATAAGTGAGGGTGCACAGTCACATTCCTGAAATAGTCACATTCCTGAAATATATCAGGGTTGTATGGCCAAATGCCAGTGCATCTGAACCCAGCCAGTATATAGGTGAGTGTTGTGTCACCTGTTTTGACAAGGCCTGGAATGTCACATATGGTCAGTTGGACAGCTGGCCTGGAAGACAGTTGGAGAGGTGGCCTGGAAAGCAGTTGGAGAGATGAACTCGAAAGCAGTTGGAGAGGTGGCCTGGCAGTCAGCTCGAGAGGTGGCCTGGCAGTCAGCTGGAGAGGTGGCCTGGAAGGCAGCTGGAGAGGAGGCCTGGAAGGCAGCTGGAAAGGTGGCCTGGAAGGCAGCTGGAGAAGTGGCCTGGAAAGCAGTTGGAGAGATGAACTGGAAAGCAGTTGGAGAGATGAACTGGAAAGCAGTTGGAGAGGTGGCCTGGCAGTCAGCTCGAGAGGTGGCCTGGCAGTCAGCTCGAGAGGTGGCCTGGAAGGCAGCTGGAGAGGAGGCCTGGAAGGCAGCTGGAGAGGTGGCCTGGAAGGCAGCTGGAGAGGTGGCCTGGAAGGCAGCTGGAGAGGTGGCCTGGCAGTCAGCTCGAGAGGTGGCCTGGAAGGCAGCTGGAGAGGAGGCCTGGAAGGCAGCTGGAGAGGTGGCCTGGAAGGCAGCTGGAGAGGTGGCCTGGAAGGCGGGTGGAGAGATGGCCTGGAAGGCAGCTGGAGAACAAATCAAATGTATTTATATAGCCCTTCTTACATCAGCTGATATCTCAAAGTGCTGTACAGAAACCCAGCCTAAAACCCCAAACAGCAAGCAATGCAGGTGTAGAAGCACGGTGGCTAGGAAAAACTCCCTAGAAAGGCCAGAACCTAGGAAGAAACCTAGAGAGGAACCAGGCTATGAGGGGTGGCCAGTCCTCTTTTGGCTGTGCCGGGTGGAGATTATAACAGAACATGACCAAGATGGTAAAATGTTCATAAATGACCAGCATGGTCAAATAATAATAATCATAGTAGTTGCCGAGGGTGCAGCAAGTCAGCACCTCAGGAGTAAATGTCAGTTGGCTTTTCATAGCCGATCATTAAGAGTATCTCTACCGGTACTGCTGTCTCTAGAGAGTTGAAAACAGCAGGTCTGGGTCAGGTAGCACGTCCGGTGAACAGGTCAGGGTTCCATAGCCGCAGGCAGAACAGTTGAAACTGGAGCAGCAGCACGGCCAGGAGGACTGGGGACAGCAAGGAGTCATCATGCCAGGTAGTCCTGAGGCATGGTCCTAGGGCTCAGGTCCCCCGAGAGAGAGAAAGAGAGAATTAGAGAGAGCATAGTTAAATTCACACAGGACACCGGATAAGACAGGAGAAGTACTCCAGATATAACAAACTGACCGCTTCAAAAAGAAGAAAAAAACAATTGCAAAATGTTGTGGACCTGTAAACAGATCGTTTGAATTCAAACTTATCTTCCATTTACTTTTCCCCAAACCTAAATATCCTGCACTGCCGCGAATTCTGAAACGTTGTCTAGCATGCTCGATAAAATGTAAAACCTACTAGGCCGACTTACAGTGGTATCTTACACTCTTCAAAGCAAAATATCAACTGCCTGTTCATCTGTTAGATTCCACTGTAGGCTATATTATAAACCACGCTCCCTTTTGGATGCATAGAGCAAAATACTGGAAATAATAGTCTACCTAATAGGCCCAATTAAATGAGAGATGCGCATTGTAATTTGTTGTAGGTTAAAACTTCTTCTGTAACATGAACCTATCATGGCCAGGAAAGGTGGGGTGGAATTTATTCTGCATGAAAATATGTATTATGTTTATAAATTAAATGTTTACTTGAGGCATTTGAAATTACAGTAGGATTTTCAGATATACAGTAGCCTAGCCTAAAAAAAACGTACATGGAAAAGGTGAACCGCCTGTTCTACCATTAAACTGCGCTCCGAATCGGATCGCATGGAGTAAAATTGGCTACTTGAAATCGAATTACTACTATAAAGTGGGTCCACGTTGTTGGCTAAGGGGGAACGTCCCTCCCACATTCTGAAATTGCATTTTTGTCCCCAGGTTTTATCATTGGAATGTAATACAAAACGAGGCAGCAGGGTGCTTTAGGACCATGCGGACGCCTCAGAGCGGTCGGTAGGGTGTTTGGAGTGTTAATCAGACTGTCTGTGGGGTACTTCGTGACTATGAAACTGTCAGTCAGAAAATGTGAGGAATTTATTCTGCAATGATCATTGGAAATACCTATTTTAGAATGCAAAGTTGCAGAAAAATTGATCTTCACTCTTCGAAATACTCGGCTGCTTGCTTGCAAGGCAATACTTCATCCATCCACTAGAAACTGTGCGTACGCATGGTCTAACTTTGCGAAAGCTAAGAACATTCGCAGATCAAGTTCAGTTTCTTTTGGCGCACACATGTTTTTGGGAGCCTATATATTTGGTATATAGGCCTACGCAACGTTTATAAATTAGGCCTCATGGGTAATTGCAATTAACTACAGGTAGAAACAGAATCCAAAAGTGTTTCTGCCCTCCAGGACCTTAATTGCACAGACTTGCGTTTGACAAATACATCGGCTTATATATTATTATTGTTATTATTACAGATATTATTATCTATAGGCCTATAGGCCTATGACAATTAGAAACGGATGAAAAAGTTTTAATTTATCACACATAATTACCTAATTAATTACCTAATTACACAGTCATTGTGCATTGTTTTCCCTCAATAAATCAAATTTCATGATTTATGCTGTAAATTAATGTTTTATTGTTCAACTGTTAGATAGATATGCCTATATAGGCTATGGCTCAGGCCTATCGGTTTATTGCCTTGCCTGGCTGCAGATTGTTAAAAAAAAATGTGTACGATTCATGCAATGTGTAGTTGCAATATTTAGAAGAAGGGTGGCAGCATTTAACAACTTTCAACTTGATCTTTTTGTTATAGTGTTGGGAGAGCGCACATAAAACAATTGCTGGGCATTCACAAATGACTGTGTTGCCAATGTTCGGTAAAACGTATTATGTGATATATGTATTAGACTTATATTTCACTCATATTTGAGTGACGACAAAACAGAGCTCTGACTTGAATTGGTCAATGTTTTTGTATCACTTAACATAATAAAAGTGATGCCTTGGCAGGGTCACCTTTTGGCGCTTTAATTTTTATTACCTTGGTGTTGTTTCCAATTCACCCAGTGTTTGGGAGATGCTTATGGTCGCCATGCTGTCATGCGTAAGCCACAACAAGAAAGGCTTGTCAAAAATCTGTCGGTACCATTTTTATTTTATTTTTTTCGTTTGGAGCATCTATAGGGAACGCGTTTCATATTTGTTTGATGCATGAAAAGGCAACAACAACTAAAAACAGTACATTTGGATAGCATGTGTTGATGGTCATGTTTATATTAAAACATGGTCTTGTCTAGGCTATTAGACATACAGGCTTCATAAGGAACATATCAAATGTTAATTCATTATATAATTGAAGTTTATTGATGTAATCCTGGTTCTTATTTCTAAAGTAGATAGTTTCCACTGTAAAGATAGCCTATGCTAATGATTCTATATATTGTGCGCAAATCAATCCATTATGTATATTCTATGTATTGTGCGCAAGTCATCAGGCAGTCTGGTAAACAATTGGTTACTTCAATTCGTATTATAATTTTTTTTAAATCTCTCCTAATTCGTTTTGCATGGGCCATAAGCATTTTCTCTGGACAGGAGAGCTAAGGAGGATAGTTTACCTTAAACCTACGCATAATCTCCTACCAAATACTAGGAGTCTGTCTAGTTGGTGGGACGTCCCACGTGGTTTCAACTCCCTGTATAAAAACTTTCAGTCTATGGAGGACTCCTAAATCGACATAGCAAGAGAAAGGTTCGTACGATCGTTAGACCTCTTTGTGCTCAAGTATACCAGGGCAATTTCATATCGGGAATTCGAATCCAATTAAGGTGCATTTTAACAAGGATACACAGGAACAAAAACTGAAGGAATAAGTCCAAAGCAAATGACAAACTGGATGCTACAATATGCGATAAGTTATTATTTGACCGACCCTTCAGCTTTTTCCATTTATGGAATATCCTGATTTGTGTTTATCAACCAATGGGTGATTTTCCTTTCGTTTAGTTTGTCCTCTTCTATTCGTTTCTAAATGATGATTATTGCGAATTGCAGTTCAATTAAACCATGGCATGATACGTCAGGCATTGAACTGAAACTCAATTGACGGATAATGGTAGCCTACTGATTTTTAAATTGTGTTACCTTGAAAGGGTGAAGCAAAGGCATTGAGACAAGCAGAACGGACTTGACTCCCAATGTGCCCCTGAAGTGAAGTCAACTGAGTGACAGACACCGGGAATGAAAACAGACACGAAATAAGGGGAATATTTCAAAGTTACGGTGAATGGAATAGTTAATTCCATCAAAATGCGTCTGAATTGAGTGAAATATTTATTATTGCTTGGACTCCTTACAAAGTATACGGACCAACGGGATTCTACAACATTATCTTTTCATTCGAAATCGTATTTTCTTAAAAACGCCAAGTGAATAGCCTACATTTGACAGAAATATTGTGCATACATTTTTATAGTAGAAAACGAATTATTGCACTACAAATATCACGACTTTTCTTCTTCATAAAGAAAATGATTAACTGTATAATCAAAGTGGCATTATTTGTGGTTTGCGTGCTGTCTGTCCGCTGCAAAGAAGCGGCGCCGGGATCCTTGAACCCTTTGCAGGGAATGGAGACGCAAACCGTAGCTCAGGAAACGTGTTCTTCGTGTGGCATCGGTCAGCCCGAAGAATCGGGACAGGTGGACATTGACTTTCTGGAGACGGTGAAAAGGCATATCTTGAGCAGGTTACAGATGAGGGTAAGACCCAACATCACCCATCCTATCCCGAAGGCGGCGATGGTGACTGCGCTTCGGAAACTACACGCGGGTAAAGTGCGCGAGGATGGGAGAGTAGAAATCCCGAATCTGGATGGACACGCGACCAGCAATGCCAATGACGTGCTGGAGGAAAGCTCGGAGATAATCAGTTTCGCAGAGACAGGTGTGTAATTATTGTATATTACAGGCAAGCTACCGTTTACTCTATTGTATTAGGGAAAAAATGAACAAATAAAACCACTTTTACGCAAAGACCAAGCTGGGTATGGTGCCTAAGGTTTGGACTAAACATTAGACCAAGGTGATGCATCATTCCCGGCCCCGCTAAGAGCAGAACTGCTCTGTGATTTGAAAATACATTCACAAATTCCTCACAGTAGGCATAGTAGTTCCCTACTTTCTAAATATTGTATATTTATATTTAAAGGGTAGGGAGCATGAAACCAGAAATCAACTGATGCGGGTTCCATGCATACAGGAAAAGTCAGTCAAATAGCTTGAAATATAAAACTAAACAAAACCAAATGTTGTTTCTGTTTATCATTTATAGATGTTTTAAATTATTATTTTTCCCAATCTATTCTGCAAACACTTTGGGTTATTTGGTAACCCAGCGCTGGTTAACTAGTGGACAGAACACATGTTTGGTTATTTTGACCCAGCCAGTTGGGTTGGGTGAATAACCCAACATGTTGGTTTGTTGGGATTACCCAAACATGGGTTAATTTAACCATCAGTTGGGTATTTTTTACTCGCATGCTGGGTGGACCAAGCAGCTTGGCCTTTTTGAATGTAATCCTTAGGTCATTTTCAGGAGGCGTGTCTTATTAGGGGCGTGGCTTTCAGCTACATCTTATTGGCCACCCATGAGTTTAGATTATTAGGATCCCCATTAGCTATTGTCATGGCTAGAAGGATCCAGATTTTTGTCAAATTAACAGTTGACATTTTTTGGTGTTTGTTTGTGTTTGTTATATTTGATAACATCACAACTATGCTACTCCAGCCATTACCACGAGCCCATCCTCCCTGATTATTGTGCCACCAACTTCTTGTGGTCCACATAGAAACCTACAAATACATGACAAAGTATAGAACAGTAATAGACAAGAACAACATAAAATATTACATGAAATAAATAAAAAAAATAGTTGTGTGTGTATATATAGGAAAGCAAACCAAGATTCAACAAAAACACTATTTACATATACATATCAATATTCTTATGTACAGTACAGTTAAATTAGATCTTTAGAAATAGGAGAAGTGTTGTGATACAATTATGTTTTTTAAATCTGTTTTTAAAGTTAGACTTGCTTTTTGCCTGTGTAACCTCTGGTGGAAGAGCATTCCATGATGACATGGCTCTAAACATACTGTAACTGACCGATGCATTCAATCTGTTTTTGGTTTGGGTACTGTAAGAGACCAATAGTTGCGTGTCTGGTGCGGTACAGTTGAAGTCTGAAGTTTACATACACCTTAGCCAAATACATTTAAACTCAGTTTTCACCATTCCTGATATTTAATCCAAGTAAAAATTCCCTGTCTTAAGGTCAGTTAGGATCACCACTTTATTTTAAGAATGTGAAATGTCAGAATAATAGGAGAGAGAATGATTTATTTCAGCTTTTATTTCTTTCATCACATTCCCAGTGGGTCAGAAGTTTACATGCACTCAATTAGTATTTGGTAGCATTGCCTTTAAATTGTTTAACTTGGGTCAAATGTTTTGGGTAGCCTTCTACAAGCTTCCCACAATAATTTGGGTGAATTTTGGCCCATTCCTCCTGACACAGCTGGTGTAACTGAGTCAGGTTTGTAGGCCTCCTTGCTCGCACACGCTTTTTCAGTTTTGCCCACACATTTTCTATGGGATTGAGGTCAGGGCTTTGTGATAGCCACTCCAATATGCTTGGGGTCATTGTCCATTTGGAAGATGCATTTGCGACCATGCTTTAACTTCCTGATTGATGTCTTGAGATGTTGCTTCAATATATCCACATAATTCTCCGTCCTCATGATGCCATCTATTTTGTGAAGTGCACCAGTCCCTCCTGCAGCAAAGCACCCCCACAACATGATGCTGCCACCCCCGTGCTTCATGTTTGGGATGGTGTTCTTCGGCTTGCAACCCTCCCCCCTTTTTCTTCAAACATTATGATGGTCATTATGGCCAAACAGTTCTATTTTTGTTTCATCATACCAGAGGACATTTCTCCAAAAAGTACAGTCTTTCTCCCCATGTGTAGTTACAAAGTGTAGTTTGGCTTTTTTAATGGCGGTTTTGGAGCAGTGGCTTCTTCCTTGCTGAGCGGCCTTTCAGGTTATGTCGATATAGGACTCATTTTACTGTGGATATAGATACTTTTGTACCTGTTTCCTCCAGCATCTTCACAAGGTCCTTTGCTGTTGTTCTGGGATTGATTTGCACTTTTCACACCAAAGTATGTTCATCTCGAGGAGACCGAACGCGTCTCCTTCCTGAGCAGTATGACGGCTGCGTGGTACCATGGTGTTTATACTGGCCTACTATTGTTTGTACAGATGAACGTGGTACCTTCAGGCGTTTGGAAATTGCTCCCAAGAATGAACCAGACTTGTGGAGGTCTATCATTTTTTTTCTGAGGTCTTGGATGATTTCTTTAGATTTTCCAATGATGTCAAGCAAAGAGGCACTGAGTTTGAAGGTAGGCCTTGAAATACATCCACAGGTACACCTCCAATTGACTCAAATGATATCAATTAGCCTATCAGATGCTTCTAAAGCCATGACATAATTTTCTGGAATTTTCCAAGCTGTTTAAAGGCTCAGTCAACTTAGTGTATGTAAACTTCAGACTCACTGGAATTGTGAAACGGTGAATTATAAGTGAAATAATCTGTCTGTAAACAATTGTTGGAAAAAATACTTGTGTCATACATAAAGTAGATGTCCTAACCGACTTGCCAAAACTATAGTTTGTTAACAATACATTTTTGGAGTGGTTGAAAAACAAGTTTTAATGACTCCAACCTAAGTGTATGTAAACTTCAGACATCAACTGTAGTCACAGTAAGATGCTTCATCTTGAGAGGACAACTGTTAGTATCAGAGACCTTATCTAACATCATAAATGACATTCCTGTTCATCATACTGCAAATATATATATATTTCTAGATTTTTTAAATATATTTATTTTTATTTTTTATTATTATATATTATAATAAGGTATACCACCTTATTGTGTCCCAACAATGGGATTTACAGTGGCTTTTAGGGAACACTTCTATAAGCATCATTAAAGCTACAAAGAAGTCCATGTTTAACCATAGCATGTGATAGCTATTCAACAGAACAGATGAACAAGAATGACATTTGCTCAGGTGGCTAAAAATAACTATCTGAATGCCACGCCCCCTACTAAACTATGCCTCCAGTCTTCTGATCCTCTGGGTCATATCTCAATAACCCAGCATCAATAACCCAGCAGTTTTAAAAGAAAACAACCCAACTAAGTGACCCAACACCTGCAACCCAGCAGTTAGGTCAACCAAACAACCAAGCATTTGTTAGTGTGAGCACAGAAAAAGTGTGTCCTCGGGCTGAGGTTCATAAAAAGACTAATAAAAAATGTCACTATAACAGCCTCATAGCACTCATCTTCAAAACAACAGAATAGATTAAGGGTAGGTATAATATCACATTCACATTCAAAGGAATGATATGGACAATCCCAAAAAGATTTGAAGCCCCATAATATTTTCACATTATTCACAAAATCTCTGTAACTTTGTACTGTATACTTGTGTAGATTCAGTTGGGTTGCCTTCCTTGTGCCTCTTTGCCCTCCTTGCCAGTTGGCAGTATTACCCAGGGTAGTAGCTGCTACCAGCTGGTCGTGGCACTGAGAAGAGCTCACAGAACAATTTGCTTAGAGATGATTAAAGGGGGACTGGAAATGATCAATGATGCCACCTGCTTGGGCCCACGTGTATTCAAATCAAACTTTTCATTGCCTCTTATTCTTATAACAGTTTAAGTCACCCCAGATTTTCTCTAACCGGCTGCGCATCTCTCCAACACAATTAGTGTCAGTGATTTGGTTAGCTGATCAGAGACATGTTCAAAACCAACCCTGTTTGGTGCTTCTCAAATACACTTAGCACAATTTCTTCTATCTAGTACCTAAAAGGGTTATTTGGGCTGTCCCCATAGGAGAACCATTTTTGGTTCCAGGTAGAACCCCTTTGGGTTCCAGGTAGAACTCTTTTCACAGAGGGTTCTATATGGAACCCAAAAGGGTTATTTTACCTGGAACCAAAAATGGTTCTCCTATGGGGACAGCTGAATAATTATTTTGGAAGCCTTTTCTCTAAGATTGTACAGTCAATCTAAGACACCTGATAAAAATCTTAATGTTCACCCATGCTGAGCGTTTCATCTGAATGCCGCCCACATAATATGATTCTACTATGATCTTCTGTTGAGAGTCCTGGTACCAGCTATAAGCTGACCTGAAAGAAGGGCTGCTGTAGAATGGCTGTACATCTACATAAGGTCAGCGCTTTGTGCCAGAACCATGCATGCTGAATGTAGAGTGAACTGGAATGGTGAACTCACTGCCACTGACTGTTCCATATTAGAATGCATGGTGTGAGGGACCATCTCCCTTATATAGTCCTAGCGTGGGACTTGGTTCCTGCCTGCACAGTACTCATTGACTTCATCATGCTTGTATGTTAGACCTTGTATTTGCCGTTGTTGTGTACGGTTACTACAGCAGTCGCCTGACAAAGATGCAACAATGTCAGCTATAGTGATAGCATCTGAAGACGCTTTCTCTGCAACTCTGTTTCTGTCCCTGAGAAGGATAAAGAAAGAATGCTGTATACTGCATTGGCGCTCTCATAAGTTCACCTGACAAACCCCTTTCTGATTGGATGTGTCTTTTTGGGGAGTATCCCGTTCTTGAGTATCCTGTTCCATCTGAGACAATTTCCCTCTTTAGTCACCGAGTGAAAAATTGACCCCTTAGGTTTGTTTCACAAAGCCCCCCTCTTCCTGCCTCCCCTGTTGAAAGAAGAAATAACTGATACAGTAATATATCAAAGTCATCCATTGGTAAACAGAAGATAAATAGAACCTCCATTTCAAATCAGGAGACACTTGGACTTAGCTTTTTGCTTATTGTTGGTCACGTCTTGATAGCTGTGCTGCCACCCATGGCCTGGTGCTAGTACAGTCAGAGTGTGGTCTTTAGCTGTCTG
Source organism: Oncorhynchus kisutch (assembly GCF_002021735.2). NCBI lineage: Eukaryota > Metazoa > Chordata > Actinopteri > Salmoniformes > Salmonidae > Oncorhynchus > Oncorhynchus kisutch. Next base: position 40,556,697 of record NC_034189.2, read on the forward strand.
TTGACTAAGTCTTTAAGTTGAGTAATAACAAGGAGATTACCTGTCTTGTGTTGTGTGAGGCAGTGCAGATGGAGACTGGCTGAGCAGGCCAGGGCAGCCTCCATTATAGCTGATGCCTGATGATGGGGCCCAGGCCCGCCCAGGTCGGGTCCCCTCGCTTTGGGCGGCAAGCAAACAGGCAGGCAGCACAGCTCACTGTTCAGGCTGGAGAGGTGACCCTTGACATGTGTGCGTTTTCCAACTTTCCTTCACCTGACAGCATGTTGCTCAGTCAGTCACAGAGTATCTATGTAGAGTGTTGCTGATGGTCTCTCAGGTTAGAGGTTTTCACTCTCACTGGAGGCCTGGGGAGAAACCATCTATTTCAGTTACTGCCTTAGCTACTGAAGATGTCACTGTCTCTTGGGTTTTTTAGGTAGTTCAAGGTTCAGATCTTCTCTTGATCAGCTGCACGGTGGTGCAGGGAGCCTGACCAGGCAAAGTCAGTGAGTGTGGACGAGTAGGAGTTGTTTTGGTCATGTCATGTGACAAGTGCAAGTTAGATTTGAAATTGACTTTGGACCCTGACCCTACCCAAACCCGAACCTGAACCTACCCACACATGAAAACAATATGGCACAAACCTGAACCTAACCACACATGAAAACAATATGGCACAAACCTAAAACGAGTAAACATTGGCACACACTGTGCAACCAGAAAAGGTTTCTGTGGTGATAGTTGGGTTGTTGGGAAGGCCAGCTAGTTTCATGTAAATTCCTTTTTTCCTTCATCATTAATCCACAGTGAAGCTGTGCTCCTCTTCACTCAATGTGCCTGGCTTTACCATGCATTTGCTTCCTTTACATCACATTACTGTGCATTGTGTAAGCAGTTAGGCTCAGTAAGCTCTCGTTCTTCTGCAGTATTCACAGCAAAGCCTTTGAGCCTTTGTACTTGGCTCTGATAAACCCTCTTCTCCATACCCAGCCTGACTCGGGGCCAGGGGCAACTTCAAGTGGGCCTGATCCCAGAGCTATACTGTCATGTCACTCACAATCAAGGCTCCCTATAAGCAAGGGCCAGCTGGAACTGATTCCAGACCTGCTGATGCTGCACTGCCGTTGCAGACCTCATGTAGGCCTATGTTTTTTTTATTCACCTTTATTTAACCAGGTAGGCTAGTTGAGAACACCTTTATTTAACCAGGTAGGCTAGTTGAGAACAAGTTCTCATTTGCAACTGCGACCTGGCCAAGATAAAGCATAGCAGTGTGAACAGACAACAAAGAGTTACACATGGAGTAAACAATTAACAAGTCAATAACACAGTAGAAACCAAAGGGGGAGTCTATATACAATGTGTGCAAAAGGCATGAGGAGGTAGGCAAATAATTACAATTTTGCAGATTAACACTGGAGTGATGAATGATCAGATGGTCATGTACAGGTAGAGATATTGGTGTGCAAAAGAGCAGAAAAGTAAATAAATAAAAACAGTATGGGGATGAGGTAGGTGAAAAAGGTTGGGCTATTTACCAATAGACTATGTACAGCTGCAGCGATCGGTTAGCTGCTCAGATAGCTGATGTTTGAAGTTGGTGAGGGAGATAAAAGTCTCCAACTTCAGCGATTTTTGCAATTCGTTCCAGTCACAGGCAGCAGAGTACTGGAACGAAAGGCGGCCAAATGAGGTGTTGGCTTTAGGGATGATCAGTGAGATACACCTGCTGGAGCGCGTGCTACGGATGGGTGTTGCCATCGTGACCAGTGAGCTGAGATAAGGCGGAGCTTTACCTAGCATGGACTTGTAGATGACCTGGAGCCAGTGGGTCTGGCGACGAATATGTAGCGAGGGCCAGTGACAAGACCAGGGCCTGTATTCATAAAGCGTCTCAGAGTAGGAGTGCTGATCTAGGAACAGGTCCCCCCTCTTTTGCACGATGATCTAAAATACAAAACTGATCCTGGATCAGCACCCTGAGACGCTTTCTGAGTACGGGCCCTGGACCAAGAAGAGGCTGAGTGTCTCTGTTAGAGCCGTCTCCCAGTGTACACCCATCTACCAAATCCCTTTAGTACCAGTCCAAACTCTGTTTACATCCCAGGCCAGATAAAGATGACATTAAGACAGGCTATAATCAGGGAGGCCATAGTAACCGCCTATCTTAATTTAATCCCAAACTGTTGAACTGTTCCCAATGTGCCCAGTTCTTGTCCAGCTATTCATCCAACAATCCAAGCGTGGGACCACCCAGTGTGATAGTATCTTCTTGACGCTTTGTCCAATAGCAGTAAGGTTTTTGAAAGATGTTTGTCTACACCATATAGCCAATGAATCTGTGTGTTTGTCTCCTTTTTTTAGCATTGCCATACTGACCTTTAAAGGTTTAAACTGACTTTTAACAGACCTTTTCCTATTCTGTTCCTGCCTTTTCCAGATGAGCAGGTATCATCCAAATCCAGCCTGTTCTTCCTGATCTCCAATGAGGGAAACCAGCACCTGTACGTGACCCAGGCCACCCTGTGGCTGTACTTAAGGCTGCTTCCTAACACCCTGGACAAGGGCCATCGGAGGAAGGTCACAGTCAAGGTGTACTACCAGGAGCCTGGCCTTGGCAGCAAGTGGAGCCTGGTGGAAAAGCGTGTCGAGCTGAAGAGGAGCGGCTGGCACACCTTCCCCCTGACCAACGCTATCCAGATGGTGTTCGAGAAGGGCGGCCGGCGGCAGAACCTGGACGTGCGCTGTGAGGGCTGCGAGGACCTGGCGGTCTTCCCGATCCTCGTGAACCAGAACGACGAGTCCCACAGGCCGTTTCTAGTCGTACAGGCCCGGCAAGCGGACAACAAGCACCGCATCAGGAAGAGGGGGCTGGAGTGTGACGGGAGCAGTAGCCTGTGCTGCAGACAGCAGTTCTACGTAGACTTCCGCCTCATCGGCTGGAACGACTGGATCATCGCGCCGTCGGGGTACTTTGGGAACTACTGCGAGGGCAACTGTCCACCGTACATGGCGGGAGTGCCAGGGTCGGCGTCGTCCTTCCACACTGCAGTGGTCAATCAGTATCGGATGAGAGGCATGAGCCCCGGCTCCATGAACTCCTGTTGCATCCCCACCAAGCTCAGCACCATGTCAATGCTCTACTTCGACGATGAATACAACATCGTCAAGAGAGACGTACCCAATATGATCGTGGAGGAGTGTGGATGCGCTTGAGTTGAGACTGCATGTGCTTCAAGTGGACTTTCATGAACATTTGTAAACAAGAAAAGGATATTCCAAAATGAATTATAGAAATCAAAGTGATATTTATGGACAATTATAAGGCATACACACATGCACACACAGCTTCATTCATTCACACATATCCTACACACTCATTCTCACATATGCCTGAACAAACACTTGTATATATATTTATGTTTGTTAATAATATTCTCTGGTAGAAGCCTTTTTTCTTTTGCCAACATATGAACATGTGATTCAATCCCATTTTTTTGTGAACATGTGTTTGCAAATTCATGTAGGTGTCATTATCAGAGGGATTGGAACTAAATGGTACTTATCGCATTATATCTTTTCCAAGATTGCCATTTCTATTCTGAAAATGGAGAGTTCTATTTTCGATACTCTGACGAAGGTGGAAAAGAGCCTGAGATTATGAAGGAGGTGCGCTTGCTGATAGACAATTCCAAACCACGCCTCTCTCAAGAAAGTATGAGTGCAAAATGTATAGTGAAAGCCCTGACAACTCACCTCTTGTACAACTTCAGCACTTCTACCAAGAAATACATCTTGTCGATGTGTCACAAGATTCAATTTTTCTGTAAAAAAAAAAACGTTTACATTTCACGGATCCGGAAATCAAAATGGCTTCCTTGTCAGAAGAGTGAGTGGAACATAAAATAACATTCCGACACACCATGCGAATGCTGAGGCTGTCATCAAAACCTGGGAGTTTAAGCTGTGATGTGAAACTGTGACAATAGGGAAGAAACCTTGACCTTCCCGTTACTTCCTTCCGAATCCTTTCTTCTTTTTCGTTCACACTTTGAACGGGAAGAGTCGACATTTCATCAACAGCCGAAGCACAACCTCTCATTTCAGTCAGCCAATCAAAAGCGAAGAGTTGCCATGTTGTTTGGTTTCAAGTCCTGGCGCAGCATAGCACTTCCTAATGCACATTAAATAGCACTTGCAGATTGAAATGCCTTTAAAGATGTGGTACACCGACACTTGCCCACAATCCTTTTAAATATAAGTGCCCCACGAGGTATGCAATGTATAGTATTGACCCACAGACACCAGACAAACTGAACTTTTAGTTACAGTTATTAACTATTACCAGTACTTGAAATGTAATCTTTCGCTTCCTCTTCAAAGTGAATGATAGTTACAATATTTGCACTGAAAAGTTGCATGATTAGTTCAAAAATAAAGAAACTGCCATTGGGAAAAAAATATTTTTATAGAAAGCAAATTGAGTTCTGTTCAAATGTATTATACCTAATCATGGAACCAAAGAGGCCAAGAATTTTTTTTTTGCTATTATAAGAGGCTATGGTATTATTTTGCAAAATACTTTGTGACCAGATAAGAGGCCTAAACACTGCATCAGGGTACAATATTATGGATTCCATTTTCAGTTATTTTTTTCTATTTTGTATAGACAAATATTTTTTCATCGACTTAAATACTCTTAGGTTTTCTAGTTCAGTTCTTGTTCCAGAATCATTTAGAAAAAACACGTAATCTCTGTACAGCTGATGTAAGATATAAATATGATTTAAAAATATTTTGTTCTTTGTAATTGTTGAAAAATAAATGTCTTATTCTGAATTAGGTTGGAACTCCCTTGAGTCTTTCTGAGGAATATTTCAATTTTTATTTAACTAGGCAAGTCATTTAAGAACAAATTCTTATTTTCAATGACGGCATAGGCCTTGTTCAGGGGCAGAACGATAGATTTTTACCATGTCAGTTCGGGATTTGATCTTGCAACCTTTTGGTTACTAGTCCAACGCTCTACTTTCCGCCCTAACATGTAAGATATGGCAGGAGTGGTCAACTCTAATCTAGCTGTTAAACGTGTGACCATTCAAACTTACACACACACACACACACACACAATAATTAGTGCAGAGTGAATCTGGGCAGGGCTCCAGGGCTCAAGTGGTTGGCCCTAGGTCACACTCTCAGTGATTGGTAAACAGAAGCAATCAACAACATTAGCTGATAGCGTCCGATCTGGTTACTTATAGGCTCCCGTTTGTTATGCAGTAGTGTTTTTAAAGAACGCAACTCAGTGTCAACCTGAGGATGAACAAAATACCTCACACATCAGAATCAGTGAGAGAGACAGACAGGGCAGGACTGCACACGCACAAGCACTTGTGCACGCATGCACACACACGTGCGCACACACACACACACGTGCGCACACACACACACACAGCCCGGGCCTCTTGAAAACACGATGCTGTGTCTCTCACATCCATCAGTAAGATAATCACTTTAAATGTATCTATCACTGTCTGCCAAGGGAATTAAGTGTCTTTGTCAGCTGGGTGAATTAACATGTTTCAGATAAAAACAGACTGTCTCTCAATCTGGCAGTGAAGGGATGAGTCAGTGTTATAATCTGATGTTGTGAGGGAGAAGGAAAGAGAGAGAGAGAGAGAAGGAAGTAAAGTAGGAAGGAAGGAAGGAAGGAGGGAGGGAGGGAGGGAGGGAGGGAGGGAGGGAGGGAGGGAGGGAGGGAGGGAGGGAGAGAAGGAAGGAGGGAGGGACAGAGATAGAGAGAGAAGGAAGGAGGGAGGGAGGGAGGGAGGGAGGGAGGGAGGGAGGGAGGGAGGGAGGGAAGGAGGGAGGGAGGGAGGGAGGGAGGGAGGGAGGGAGAGAAGGAAGGAGGGAGGGACAGAGATAGAGAGAGAAGGAAGGAGGGAGGGAGGGACAGAGATAGAGAGAGAAGGAAGGAGGGAGGGACAGAGATAGAGAGAGAAGGAAGGAGTGAGGGACAGAGATAGAGAGAGAAGGAAGGAGGGAGGGACAGAGATAGAGAGAGAAGGAAGGAGGGAGGGACAGAGATAGAGAGAGAAGGAAGGAGGGAGGGACAGAGAGAGAGAGAAGGAAGGAGGGAGGGACAGAGATAGAGAGAGAGAGAAGGAGGGAGGGAGGGACAGAGATAGAGAGAGAAGGAGGGAGCGAGGGACAGAGATAGAGAGAGAAGGAAGGAGGGAGGGACAGAGATAGAGAGAGAAGGAAGGAGGGAGGGACAGAGATAGAGAGAGAAGGAAGGAGGGAGGGACAGAGAGAGAGAGAAGGAAGGAGGGAGGGACAGAGATAGAGAGAGAAGGAAGGAGGGAGGGACAGAGATAGAGAGAGAAGGAAGGAGGGAGGGACAGAGATAGAGAGAGAAGGAAGGAGGGAGGGACAGAGATAGAGAGAGAAGGAAGGAGGGAGGGACAGAGATAGAGAGAGAAGGAGGGAGGGGAGGGACAGAGATAGAGAGAGAAGGAAGGAGGGAGGGACAGAGATAGAGAGAGAAGGAAGGAGGGAGGGACAGAGATAGAGAGAAGGAAGGAGGGAGGGACAGAGATAGAGAGAAGGAAGGAGGGAGGGACAGAGATAGAGAGAGAACGAAGGAGAGCAAGAGTGAGAAATAACAGAAAGAGATGTTTCCTAAATTACAGAGAGACAGAGAGAGAGATGGAGAGCGAAACAGAGAGATGGGGAGAGAGATGGAGAGATGGGGAGAGAGATGGGGAGAGAGATGGAGAGAGAGATGGAGAGAGAGATGGAGAGCGAAACAGAGAGATGGGGAGAGAGAGAGAGAGACAGAGAGAGAGATGGAGAGCGAAACAGAGAGATGGGGAGAGAGAGAGACAGAGAGAGAGATGGAGAGCGAAACAGAGAGATGGGGAGAGAGAGAGACAGAGAGACAAAGAGGGGAGGACAGACAAAGAGGGACAGGCAGAGAGAATAGGCAGGTTGAGAATAGGCAGGCTGATCTAGGCAGGCTGAGCTAAGCAGGCAGGGAATAGGCCAGCTCTGTGTTTTGACGCTAACTGACAGCATGATCCGATTAGAATCACATGGCATGAACACAGCTAAAGCCAAGCGTATGTTGCTAAAGGTATATTGATTTATGGTATGGTGATTCGCTAATCTCATTTTTAGATCATAAATTCATACGAGCATAAATCCCTATGTCAGAGTATGCACCAGCTCATACCAGTCAATAACACCTCTTAAGACAGTTGTTGTTTTAGTCAGGTGTTCCATTTTCTAATAACTTTTGAAGATATTTTAGTTAGATGTCATTAGCCATAACCTATGCAATTGATCTGTGGGCTATATACTTATCACTCTGTGAGTTGGTTATAGGTTCAACTGGGGTTGAACATGTAGCTGCAGGTTTTCATTTAGCTGAACCCATCAAACCGTATACCAGTCATAACCTACAGATCGTCTTATTACATGTGCGTGCCCATCAACCCTGGAAAGGCTGTCCTGAATAAAGGTGCGAACGTCTCCCTCACTGTTGGATCGAACTGTTCGGTTTATGGGTTTTTGACTGTCAAAATGCCAAATTGGAAAACATACATTCTGCCCTTCAGTACTATAAACTACCCCAATATCTACGAATATGTCACACGTGGCCTCTTCTGTACAGTAGGAATGCTCTTCGGTTTCATGGAATTGACTCAGCTCCCCTCTCAAGGGGATTTATAGCTAAAACAAGAGACAACAAAGAAACATCTGAAGAGCCATAACATGTTGTCATCGACCCCTAGTGACTTGACCCAACTCCAACCTCACCCCTCCTCCTCCACCCACTTCTCATTCCTCCTAACTCTGAACTCGCCCTCCTCACTCCAACGTCACCCCTCCTCTCCCCCTTCCTAACTCCAACCTCCCCCTTCCTAACTCCAACGTCACCCCTCCTCACTCCAACCTAACCCCTCCTCTCCCCCCTCCTAACTCCAACCTCTCCCCTCCTAACTCCAACCTAACCCCTCCTCTCCCCCTTCCTAACCCCTCCTCTCCCCCTTCCTAACCCCTCCTCTCCCCCTTCCTAACTCCAACCTCACCCCTCCTCTCCCCCCTCCTAACTCCAACGTCACCCCTCATCACTCCAACCTAACCCCTCCTCTCCCCCCTCCCCCCTCCCCCCTCCTAACTCCAACCTCACCCCTCCTCTCCCCCCTCCTAACTCCAACGTCACCCCTCATCACTCCAACCTAACCCCTCCTCTCCCCTCTCCTAACTCCAACCTCACCCCTCATCACTCCAACCTAACCCCTCCTCTCCCCCCTCCTTACTCCAACGTCACCCCTCCTAACTCCAACCTCGCCCCTCCTCTCCCCCCTCCTTACTCCAACGTCACCCCTCCTCACTCCAACCTCAATGAGATGGCTGGGTGTGGCCTTGACAGGGTGACAGGACAAGTCGATGTTGTTCTCGACCAGACAGTCAAAGTTCACAACAAGTTCTCAACAAAACTCTTGATTGATCTATACACAACAACAGGCACATTCTTGTGAACGTCAGTGAGATGCCTGCGGTGTTGAAAATCCCTGAGTGTATGCATGAATGAACCTTATACACTCTACGAGTCTCTTCAATGGAATGCGGTAACATAACACATGTCTATAACTTCTGTTTCAAAGACAGAACACAGGAACAAGAGAGGATTCAATGCTGTTATTATGACAGAGATAACGCTCTCTTCGACAACTTTAAAGTGAACACAGGTACCCGTCGATTATGGACTGTGATTATGGACTCTAGCCTCCCTCCTTCCCTTGTAGTTAGTTCTCTTCTTCTTCTGTCTTTCTTCTTCTCGTTATGTAGGGACTTTTTTCTGTCCTGAAAAATCTTCGAAATGGTGACTGAATTACGAGACTTGGCCTGAATGTCCCCTTCTTGGATAGCCATTCCATAGCCATACCATTCCATGTGAAATTAATTAAATTGAGATTGTTGGTCACTGGCCTACACACAATACCCCATAATTATGTTTTGAAAATGTTTATAAATGAATTAAAAATGAAAGCTGAGCATCATGGTTGGAATGTCTTGAAATGTCTTGAGTCAATAAGTATTCAACCCCTTTGTTATGACAAGCCTAAATAAGCTCAGGAGTAAACATTTGCTTAACAAGTCACATAGCATTGCAATAATAGAGTTGAACATGATTTTTGAATAACTACCTCATCTCTGTACCCCACACATACAATTAGCTGTAAGGTCCCATTGTCGAGCAGTCAATTTCAAACACAGAATCAACCACAGAGACCAGGGATGTTTGCAATTCTCTGCAAAGAAGGGTACCTATTTGTAGATGGGTAAAAATAAAAAAGCAGACATTAAATATCCCTTTGAGCAATGGTGAAGTTATTATTACATTTTGGATGGTTTATCAATACACTCAGTCACTACAAAAACACAGACATCCTTCCTAACTCAGTTGCAGGAGAGGAAGGAAACCGTTCAGGGATTTCACCATGAGGACAATGGTGACTTTAAAACAGTTACAGAGTTTAGTGGCTGTGATAGGAGAAAACGGAGGATGGATCAACAACATTGTAGTTACTCCACAATACTAACCTAAATGACAGAGTGAAAACATGGAAGCTTTTACAGAATAAAAATGTTCCAAATCCATCATCTTTGCAACAAGGTACTAAAGTTATACTGAAAATCATGTGGCAAAGTAATTAGCTTTTTGGCTTGAATACAAAGGGTTATGTTTGGGAAATCCAATTCAACACATTACTGAGTACCACACTCCATATTTTCAAGCATAGTGGTGCTGCATCATGTTATGGGTATGCTTGTAATCACAAAGGACTGGGGAGTTTTTCAGGATAAAAAATAAATGGAATGGAGCAGGCAAAATCCTACTGGAAAACCTGGTTCAGTGTGCTTTCCACCAGACACTGGGAGATTAAATCACCTTCCAGCAGGACAATAACATAAAACACAATGCCAAATCTACATTGGAGTTGCTTACCAAGAAGACAGTGAATGTTCCTGAGTGGCCAAGTTACAGTTTTGACTTAAATCGACTTGAAAATCTATGGCAAGACCAAAAATGGTTGTCTAGCAATGATCAACAGCCAATTTTACAGAGCTTGAAGAATTTTGAAAAACATAATGGGCAAATGTTGCACAATCCAGGTGTGGAACGGGCTTCTACACCTGCATTGCTTGCTGTTTGGGGTTTTAGGCTGGGTTTCTGTACAGCACTTTGAGATATCAGCTGATGTACGAAGGGCTATATAAATAAATTTGATTTGATTTGATTTGATTTGGAAAGCTCTTACAGACTCACGGCTGTAATCACTGCCAAATGAGCTTCTACAGTGCTGACTCACGGCTGTGAATAGTTATTTCTATTTCTATATTTCATTTTCAATACATTTCTAAAAACAAGTTTTCACTTTGTCATTATGGGGTATTGTGAGTAGAGGGTTGAGGGAAAATATATTTCATCCATTTTGATTCCAGCCTGTAACATAACAACAGTTTTTATAAGTCAACCAGATATGAATACTTTCTGAAGGCATTAACATAATTCCTAGTTAGGGAAAAGGATTTAACGAGATGGGATATTCATGCCAGCCCATTAGCAAACTCAAAAATAAAATAATTTCAAATTTTTGCAAACAATCTGGTGTTAACCAATTGATGCTTATGTCAATTGGCCAATGCGCCCATCAGGTTTTGCGGTGCCAATAGGAAAAGATGAGTGTCAATCAATTGATGCTTATGCAGTGGCTTGCGAAAGTGTTCACCCCCCTTGGCATTTTACAACCTGGAATTAAAATGGATTTTTGGGGGGTTTGGATCATTTGATTTACACAACATCTTTGAAGATGCAACATATTTTTTGTGTGTGAAACAAACATGAAAAAAGACAAAAAAACAGAAAACTTGTTTTCCGTTTCACTTCACCAATTTGGACTATTTTGTGTTTGTCCATTACATGAAATCCAAATAAAAAATATATTTAATTTACAGGTTGTAATGAAACAAAATAGGAAAAAGGCCAAGGGGGTGAATACTTTTGCAAGGCATTGTATCAATACTTTGTATTTAATATGAAATTGGTTGACACTGTCTATTGGTTGACACTGTCTATTGGTTGACACTGTCTATTGGTTGACACTGTCTATTGGTTGACACTGTCTATTGGTTGACACTGTCTATTGGTTGACACTGTCTATTGGTTGACACTGTCTATTGGTTGACACGGTCTATTGGTTGACACGGTCTATTGGTTGACACTGTCTATTGGTTGACACGGTCTATTTGTTGACACGGTCTATTTGTTGACACTGTCTATTTGTTGACACTGTCTATTGGTTGACACTGTCTATTGGTTGACACTGTCTATTGGTTGACACTGTCTATTGGTTGACACTGTCTATTGGTTGACATGTCTGTCTGTCTGTCTGTCTGTCTGTTGACTCCCTCCCTCCCTCCCTCCCTCCCTCCCTCCCTCCCTCCCTCCCTCCCTCCCTCCCTCCCTCCCTCCCTCCCTCCCTCCCTCCCTCCCTCCCTCCCTCCCTCCTCTCTCTCACCTCTGTCTGTCTGTTGACTCTCTCTCTCCCTCGCTCCCTCCTCTCTCTCACCTCTGTCTGTCTGCTAACTCTCTCTCCCTCCCTCCTCTCTCTCACCTCTGTCTGTCTGTTGACTCTCTCTCTCTCCCTCCCTCCTCTCTCACCTCTGTCTGTCTGTTGACTCTCTCTCTCCCTCCCTCCTCTCTCACCTCTGTCTGTCTGTTGACTCTCTCTCTCCCTCCCTCCCTCCTTTCTCTCACCTCTGTCTGTCTGTTGACTCTCTCTCTCCCTCCCTCCCTCCTCTCTCTAACCTCTGTCTGTCTGTTGACTCTCTCTCTCCCTCCCTCCTCTCTCTCACCTCTGTCTGTCTGTTGACTCTCCCTCGCTCCCTCCTCTCTCTCACCTCTGCCTGTCTGTTGACTCTCTCTCTCCCTCCCTCCTCTCTCTCACCTCTGTCTGTCTGTTGACTCTCTCTCTCCCTCGCTCCCTCCACTCTCTCACCTCTGTCTGTCTGTTGACTCTCTCTCTCCCTCGCTCCCTCCTCTCTCTCACCTCTGTCTGTCTGTTGACTCTCTCTCTCCTCTGTCTGTCTGTTGACTCTCTCTCTCCTCTGTCTGTTGACTCTCTCCTCCCTCCCTCCTCTCTCTCTCCTCTGTCTGTCTGTTGACTCTCTCTCTCCTCTGTCTGTCTGTTGACTCTCTCTCCTCTGTCTGTTGACTCTCTCTCCCTCCCTCCTCTCTCTCACCTCTGTCTGTCTGTTGACTCTCTCTCTCCCCTCCCTGCTCTCTCTCACCTCTGCCTGTCTGTTGACTCTCTCTCTCCCTCCCTCCTCTCTCTCACCTCTGTCTGTCTGTTGACTCTCTCTCTCCCTCCCTCCCTCCCTCCTCTCTCTCACCTCTGTCTGTCTGTTGACTCTCTCTCTCCCTCGCTCCTCCCTCTCTCTCACCTCTGTCTGTCTGTTGACTCACTCTCTCCCTACCTCCCTCCTCCTCACCTCTGTCTGTCTGTTGACTCCTCCCTCCCTCCCTCCCTCCCTCCTCTCTCTCACCTCTGTCTGTCTGTTGACCTCTCTCTCTCCCCTCGCTCCCTCCTCTCTCTCACCTCTGTCTGTCTGCTAACTCTCTCTCCCTCCCTCCTCTCTCACCTCTGTCTGTCTGTTGACTCTCTCTCTCTCCCTCCCTCCTCTCTCACCTCTGTCTGTCTGGTTGACTCTCTCTCTCCCTCCCTCCTCTCTCACCTCTGTCTGTCTGTTGACTCTCTCTCTCCCTCCCTCCCTCCCTCCTCTCTCTCACCTCTGTCTGACTGTTGACTCTCTCCCTCCCTCACTCCTCTCTCTAACCTCTGTCTGTCTGTTGACTCTCTCTCTCCTCTGTCTGTTGACTCTCTCTCCCTCCCTCCTCTCTCTCTCCTCTGTCTGTCTGTTGACTCTCTCTCTCCTCTGTCTGTCTGTTGACTCCCTCCCTCCCTCCCTCCCTCCCTCCCTCCCTCCCTCCCCTCCCTCCCTCCCTCCCTCCCTCCCTCCCTCCCTCCCTCCCTCCCTCCCTCCCTCCCTCCCTCCCTCCCCTCACCTCTGTCTGTCTGTTGACTCTCTCTCTCTCCCTCGCTCCTCCCTCCTCTCTCTCACGTCTGTCTGTCTGCTAACTCTCTCTCCCTCCCTCCTCTCTCACCTCTGTCTGTCTGTTGACTCTCTCTCTCCCCTCCCTTCCTCCTCTCTCTCACCTCTGTCTGTCTGTTGACTCTCTCTCTCCCTCGCTCCCTCCTCTCTCTCACCTCTGTCTGTCTGTTGACTCACTCTCTCCCTACCTCCCTCCTCTCTCACCTCTGTCTGTCTGTTGACTCACTCTCTCCCTACCTCCCTCCTCTCTCACCTCTGTCTGTCTGTTGACTCCCTCCCTCCCTCCCTCCCTCCCTCCCTCCCTCCCTCCCTCCCTCCCTCCCTCCCTCCCTCCCTCCCTCCCTCCCTCCCTCCCTCCCTCCCTCCCTCCCTCCCTCCCTCCCTCCCTCCCTCTCTCCTCTCTCTCACCTCTGTCTGTCTGTTGACTCTCTCTCTCCCTCTCTCACCTCTGTCTGTCTGTTTACTCCCTCCCTCCCTCCTCTCTCTCACCTCTGTCTGTCTGTTGACACTCTCTCTCCCTCGCTCCCTCCTCTCTCTCACCTCTGTCTGTTTGCTAACTCTCTCTCCCTCCCCCCCTCTCTCACCTCTGTCTGTCTGTTGACTCTCTCTCTCCCTCCCTCCCTCCTCTCTCTCACCTCTGTCTGTCTGTTGACTCTCTCCCTCCCTCCCTCCTCTCTCACCTCTGTCTGTCTGTTGACTCTCTCTCTCCCTCCCTCCCTCCTCTCTCTAACCTCTGTCTGTCTGTTGACTCTCTCTCTCTCCCTCCCTCCTCTCTCTCACCTCTGTCTGTCTGTTGACTCTCTCTCCCTCGCTCCCTCCTCTCTCTCACCTCTGTCTGTCTGTTGACTCTCTCTCTCCCTCCCTCCCTCCTCTCTCTCACCTCTGTCTGTCTGTCGACTCTCTCTCTCCTCCCTCCCTCCTCTCTCTCAACTCTGTCTGTCTGTTGACTCTCTCTCTCCTCCCTCCCTCCTCTCTCTCACCTCTGTCTGTCTGTTGACTCTCTCTCTCCTCGCTCCCTCCTCTCTCACCTCTGTGTGTCTGTTGACTCTCTCTCTCCCTCCCTCCTCTCTCTCACCTCTGTCTGTCTGTTGACTCTTCCTCGCTCCCTCCTCTCTCTCACCTCTGTCTGTCTGTTGACTCTCTCTCCCTCCCTCCTCTCTCTCACCTCTGTCTGTCTGTTGACTCTCTCTCTCCCTCGCTCCCTCCACTCTCTCACATCTGTCTGTCTGTTGACTCTCTCTCTCCCTCGCTCCCTCCTCTCTCTCACCTCTGTCTTTCTGTTGACTCTCTCTCTCCTCTGTCTGTCTGTTGACTCTCTCTCTCCTCTGTCTGTTGACTCTCTCTCCCTCCCTCCTCTCTCTCTCCTCTGTCTGTCTGTTGACTCTATCTCTCCTCTCCTCTGTCTGTTGACTCTCTCTCCCTCCCTCCTCTCTCTCTCCTCTGTCTGTCTGTAGACTCTCCCTCGCTCCCTCCTCTCTCTCACCTCTGTCTGTCTGTTGACTCTCTCTCCTCCCTCCCTCCTCTCTCTCACCTTTGTCTGTCTGTTGACTCTCTCTCCCTCCCTCCTCTCTCTCACCTCTGTCTGTCTGTTGACTCTCTCTCTCCCTCGCTCCCTCCTGTCTCTCACCTCTGTCTGTCTTTTGACTCTCTCTCTCTCTCTCCCTCGCTCCCTCCTCTCTCTCACCTCTGTCTGTCTTTTGACTCTCTCTCCCTCCCTCCTCTCTCTCACCTCTGTCTGTCTGTTGACTCTCTCTCTCCCTCGCTCCCTCCTCTCTCTCACCTCTGTCTGTCTTTTGACTCTCTCTCTCCCTCGCTCCCTCCTCTCTCTCACATCTGTCTGTCTGTTGACTCTCTCTCTCCCTCGCTCCCTCCTCTCTCTCACCTCTGTCTGTCTTTTGACTCTCTCTCTCCCTCGCTCCCTCCTCTCTCTCACATCTGTCTGTCTGTTGACTCTCTCTCTCCCTCGCTCCCTCCTCTCTCTCACCTCTGTCTGTCTGTTGACTCTCTCCTCCCTCCCTCCTCTCTCTCACCTCTGTCTGTCTGTTGACTCTCTCTCTCCTCCCTCCCTCCTCTCTCTCACCTCTGTCTGTCTGTTGACTCTCTCTCTCCCTCGCTCCCTCCTCTCTCTCACATCTGTCTGTCTGTTGACTCTCTCTCTCCTCCCTCCTCTCTCTCACCTCTGTCTGTCTGTTGACCTCTCTCTCCTCCCTCCCTCCTCTCTCTCACCTCTGTCTGTCTGTTGACTCTCTCCCCTCCCTCCTCTCGCTGCAGTGCACTGATGTAAACGTCAACCATTTGACACTCATCTCTTTCCGTTGACTGAAAATGTATTGACATTCGTGTCAAACCTATGACACTCATCAATTTATTGACATAAGCATCAATTTGTTGACACTTATCTTTTCCCATTGACTGTGATGTATTGACATGAGCGTCATGTGGTTGAAGCTCATCTTCTCCCATTGGCACAGCAAAGCTTGCTGGGAGCATGGCCAATTGACAGAAGCTTGAATTGGTTGACAAATAACTTGGCAAGAACATGACAAGATTTTGTTTTCCTATGGTATCGTCTTGCACATGACCAGAAATACCAGCAAACTCCATTGGCATACTGTCTCAAAGAGACAGAGTGATACTAGCTATGGGCAGAAGTAAAGTGTCTTGTTTAAAATTGCGTCACCACTTTTCTGGCTCTTGTTCTCATGAGTTTATTACCGGGAATGACTGGAATGTTCCACTTCAGCTATCAAAAATAAGTACATCTCTAGATATTTCTACCCAAGGCATCAACACACAACGATTCAGAGCTCTTACATTTAAAGTATTCCCTCTTCCTCGAGTTTCATTAGGCAGATCTCTCTTTGTCTGACCTCCGTAGCCCAGTGATGTTTTCAGACAGAAGGTTTAACTTGTGAGCGGTCTGTTAAAGAGACACTCAGACAGGCCACACAAGATGAAGAGTCCTGTAATGACTGTGTTTTCACCAACTCATTAAAGCCACACAAGAACTGCAATCCATTCAAACCTGACACACACACACACACACGCACACACATACATGTCCCTACACACACACACACACGCACACACACACACGCACACACACGCACACGCACACACACACAAACACGCACACACGTCCCTACACACACACACACACACACACACACACACACACAAGCACGCACACGCATACATGTCCCTCGCACACACACACACACACACACACACACACAAACACGCACACACATACATGTCCCTCCACACACACACACGCACACGTACACACACACACACACTGAATTCACACACAATGGTCAAGCTGTTAGTCAATGCTTCTCTCCTGCAGCCATCCATCCCCACGCAGCATCAATGCCCTGCATACTTATCCTCTCCAGTCAGGTTCCAGGCATTCAGCCCCACCCAGGTCTCAAGATGAGGGATAAGTCAGATGCTCAGCCACCCCGTCCCAAACACTTGGCTGTACATTGGATAACGTTGGAGAGAAGATTGCTAGTTGGTACGATAAGAACAGAATGATCTCAAAGAAATAGCTAATGTCTTCATCTCTGAAAATAACCTGTAGGTCATTACCCCTGACAATCCCAGTGGCCTGTGGTCGGTAACATGATGTGTGCACTAGTCTGTTCAGAGCACATGGGCTGTGCTGATGATGAACCAACAGATGACCTTCACCGATACCGTTGTCATGACGAAGAGGGCATCTAAGAAGAGAGAAAACGCTGTTGCAGAGGAATGAATGACAACAGGCTAACATTCACCACTATTCTGCAGGTTTGATCAATTATTCAATTAACATGGATGAAGAATGGAGAAAGAACACCAAGTGATTGGCCTAGACAGTGCAGATCTAGACGGTCTCCTTAACAGGTGATATGGCGGTCAGCTAGGACAGTCATATAATGTTTTCTAGTAAAAGCATGGGCAGAGAAACGTGGTCCACTCTGGAGGCTTGTCGAATGTCCTTTTACTTTTGAGACCTAGCAGAGACCTACAGATGGCGTGTTGCTTTTACTGTGGGACCACTGAGCACCCCGCAACAAACACGCGCACACACACACACGTGCATGGACGCACACACACACACGTACGCAAACGCGGCCTGGGTGCCGTTGGAAACACGGAGCAGCGTCGCAGCATCTTTCCATCATGAATATTGATGCAGGAAGTTTGTTGCTTGTTGGGAGTGAAGACAGCCCCGCCCCCCCTCCCCAGCCTCATTAGAATATTCATATTGCTCAGAGCTCATGAGAATGACGTCTGCCTGTCCTGCTCATAAATATTCATGCAAACAATCCTATGAAGATTTCGATAATGCAGTACGCTACGCTGTGACACATCTCTCACAGTAGATCAGTAACCTTAAATAACGAGAGCAATTCCCCCCAAAATACTGTGAAGTAGCGGATATTTTTCTCCCTGA
The DNA here is from genome assembly GCF_002021735.2 of Oncorhynchus kisutch. NCBI lineage: Eukaryota > Metazoa > Chordata > Actinopteri > Salmoniformes > Salmonidae > Oncorhynchus > Oncorhynchus kisutch. The sequence continues at coordinate 40,574,305 of NC_034189.2, forward strand.
TGAAGGCAGAAGTCACAGAGAAGAGAGACGAGGCAAACTAAGAACGTTTCTTTCTGCAAGGACTGATGACTTGCATTTAATTAGTTCGTAAAGACGAATACATTCACTTATACCTTAGTTTTACTAGAAGATCTCCAATATATATATTTTGATACTGTTTATAGGGAGATCTAAGTCAGCGCACATAGTATGCTGAGTACATAACAGTGGGCCTTAATTGCCCTTTCCAGTATCTTCTGGTCAAGTTTTGTAGGACGACCATTTTAGTGATAGACCAAAGAGGTGTCAAAAGCACCCTAAAACCTATAACTCTATCAAATTAGGTCACAGCAGACGTCTACACCCTGACATCTATATTATTTAAGAATACATACGTACAGTATCAGTGTGGCATCTCTAGAAGCTCTAGAATCCCTCAGAACCATTTGCAGTGTTCCGTTGGCAGGAGGAAGAACATTAACTGGCTGAGAGGGCCTATAGGAGACACAGATCTGCACTGTTCCATGTACACACAGGCTTCTACCCAGGCAGGTTCCAGCACGCTCCTGGAGTCCCAGGGTAGCTAGGTGGGGCGTGAGGGGTTAATATTTCCAGCAAGTGTATTTCTGGGTGATTTTTTCTTTTTCTATAGGGTGTTGCTTGACTCCAAGTCCCCGTACTTATGCTTAGCTTGCTGCATCTCTTTAGGGCACATACTTCTGGGCCACATATTCACAGTCATTAGTTCCAGAAATTTGGGGGGCCCCCAGAGTGCTCCTCCTGTGTTGAGTAGTGCAGTTCCCATTGTACTACGCAGTAACGCTGGGGCCTGATTGAGTTGCTGATTGCCTCAACGTTTAGAGGGAGCAATTACTGTGTCTTGCAGAGTCTGTCTGGCTGATGTATGTAAGGGGCTATAGGGAATAGGAGCACACAGACACATGCACACACACGCACGCACACACGCACACACACGCACACACACAAACACACAAACACACACACACACAGGGTCGTTGTTGGGTACCAGTCCGGGGCCCAGGGACCTACGAAGACCTGTCAGTGTGAAAGAGTAATGGAATTTGGCTCTACCACCTGATGATTAACTAACTCCACATTCCTAATTATTGGTAATTGTATGCTTCCGTGAAAAACAGAAAGACGCGTTGTGTGCATCGAGGTTGCATGGCCTCTATAGAAATCCGTACACACTCTGGAGGGTAAAAGCAGCTCAACCAATAGGCCAATCTGATGCATGTTTATTATGGGTCAGCTGCAGACCAGCCATGCTATTTTAGGGTCACAGCCTCACAAGCAATCCACTAATCGGCTGGTATTAGTGACTTCACCAGTTAAGAACGCAGTCGCCAAAAAGATTGTACAACACAGATGATTAACGAGACTTAAAGAAACTTGTGTGGGAACTACCAAAATGCTATTATGGTCTTAGGTGGATTTCATGTTGGAATGTTTGCTTTAAAGCCACACTTTTTGTTCCTAAAGAAAGAGGACTTACTATGCCATATTTCTTTAAGCTGAGTCACTAAGTTGTTTACTACGATGACATAAAGCTGCATTTTGGGCAGACCCGATCAAATTCAAATAGAAATGCATGTTATAGATCTGTCATTCTCATTGATAGCAAGTCTAAGAAGTGATAGATCTGTTCTCTTTGCGCTATTTCTATGCTTCTTAAGTTTCGTTTTTTCGTCTTTTACTTTCGGTTTTGTACACCAGCTTCAAAAACCTGAAAATACAATATTTAGGATTATGGTAAAGATATTTCACAGCGGTTTACATGATACAATTATTCTCTACACCCCCTTCAGAACAGCCTCAATTCATGGACTCCAATGCTTCCCACAGTTGTGTCAAGTTGGCTGGATATCCTTTGGGTGGTGGACCATTCTTGATACACACAGGAAACTGTTGAGCGTGAAAAACCCAGCAGCGTTGCAGTTCTTGACACAAACCCGTGCGCCTGGCATCTACTAGCATAGACACTTGATGTCCTATTCACCCTCTGAATGGCACACATACACAATCCATGTCTCAATAAAAAAATAAAAAATCCTTCTTTAAGGTGTCTCCTCCCCGTCGTCTACGCTGATTTAACAAGTGACATCAATTAGGGATCATAGCTTTCATCTGGATTCACCTGGTCTGGCATGTTTTATACGTTCAGTGTAAATCAGGCAGTTTAACCATATAAAGCAATTGAGTGTACGGCAACTGCTAGGCCACTGGTACGGCAACTGCTCCGCCCACAACCGTAAGGCTCTCCAGAGGGTAGTGAGGTCTGCACAACGCATCACTGGGGGCAAACTACCTGCCCTCCAGGACACCTGCACCACCCGATGTCACAGGAAGGCCATAAAGATCATCAAGGACAACAACCGCCCGAGCCACTGCCTGTTCACCCCGCTATCATCCAGAAGGCGAGGTCAGTACAGGTGCATCAAAGCAGGGACCGAGAGACTGAAAAATAGCTTCTATCTCAAGGCCATCAGACTGTTAAACAGCCACCACTAACATTGAGTGGCTGCTGCCAACATAGTGACTCAACCCTGGCTCACTTTAATAATGAAAATGGATGGAAATTGATGTAAAAAATGTATCACTAGCCACTTTAAACAATGCCACTTAATATAATGTTTACATACCCTACATTACTCATCTCATACAGTGGAGCAAAAAAGTATTTAGTCAGCCACCAATTGTGCAAGTTCTCCCACTTAAAAAGATGAGAGAGGCCTGTAATTTTCATCATAGGTACACTTCAACTATGACAGACAAAATGAGAAAAAAAATCCAGAAAATCACATTGTAGGATTTTTTTATGAATTTATTTGCAAATTATGGTGGAAAATAAGTATTTGGTCACCTACAAACAAGCAAGATTTCTGTCTCTCACAGACCTGTAACTTCTTCTTTAAGAGGCTCCTCTGTCCTCCACTCGTTACCTGTATTAATGGCACCTGTTTGAACTTGATATCAGTATAAAAGACACCTGTCCACAACCTCAAACAGTCACACTCCAAACTCCACTATGGCCAAGACCAAAGAGCTGTCAAAGGACACCAGAAACAAAATTGTAGACCTGCACCAGGCTGGGAAGACTGAATCTGCAAAAGGTAAGCAGCTTGGTTTGAAGAAATCAACTGTGGGAGCAATTATTAGGAAATGGAAGACATACAAGACCACTGATAATCTCCCTCGATCTGGGGCTCCACGCAAGATCTCACCCCGTGGGGTCAAAATGATCACAAGAACGGTGAGCAAAAATCCCAGAACCACACGGGGGGAGCTAGTGAATGACCTGCAGAGAGCTGGGACAAAAGTAACAAAGCCTACCATCAGTAACACACTACGCCGCCAGGGACTCAAATCCTGCAGTGCCAGACGTGTCCCCCTGCTTAAGCCAGTACATGTCCAGGCCCGTCTGAAGTTTGCTAGAGAGCATTTGGATGATCCAGAAGAAGATTGGGAGAATGTCATATGGTCAGATGAAACCAAAATATAACTTTTTGGTAAAAACTCAACTCGTCGTGTTTGGAGGACAAAGAATGCTGAGTTGCATCCAAAGAACCAGGACGACTGATCCGTGTAAAGGAAGGAATGAATGGGAGCCATGTATCATGAGATTTTGAGTGAAAACCTCCTTCAAGGTCCTGGAGTGGCCTAGCCAGTCTCCAGATCTCAACCCCATAGAAAATCTTTGGAGGGAGTTGAAAATCCGTGTTGCCCAGCAACAGCCCCAAAACATCACTGCTCTAGAGGAGATCTGCATGGAGGAATGGGCCAAAATACCAGCAACAGTGTGTGAAAACCTTGTGAAGACTTACAGAAAAGGTTTGACCTCTGTCATTGCCGACAAAAGGTATATAACAAAGTGTTGGGATAAACTTTTGTTATTGACCAAATACTTATTTTCCACCATAATTTGCAATTAAATTTATTCAAAATCCTACAATGTGATTTTCAGGATTTTTTTCCCTCATTTTGTCTGTCATAGGTAAAGTGTACCTATGATGAAAATTACAGGCCTCTCTCATCTTTTTAAGTTGGAGAACTTGCACAACTGGTGGCTGATTAAATACTTTTTTGCCCCACTGTATATGTCTATACTGTACTCTATCATCTACTGCATCTTGCCATTTTTATGTAATACATGTATCACTAGCCACTTTAAACTATGCCACTTTTATGTTTACATACCCTACATTACTCATCTCATATGTATATACTGTACTCGATACCATCTACTGCATCTTGCCTATGCCGTTCTGTACCATCACTCATTCACATATCTTTATGTACATATTCTTTATCCGTTTACACTTGTGTGTATAAGGTAGTAGTTGTGGAATTGTTAGTTAGATTACTCGTTGGTTATTACTGCATTGTCGGAACTAGAAGCACAAGCATTTCGCTACACTCGCATTAACATCTGTTAACCATGTGTATGTGACAAATAAACCATTTGATTTGATTTGATTTGAAGATGTACAGGTATATTCTTGACTTTCAGTAGTTATTTGTACAGAAACTACAGAGAACACTTGACATAAACAGAAACATTATTTTGAAAATGACTCAATGCTTGCCATTAAAACAGCACCTTTCTTGTGATCAACAGAAATGTGCACATACTGTAGGTGACTCGATTTAAAGACAATGGACACAATGAACCACTGTGCTCTTAGCTTATATTGCTTTTGCAATAAATCTAACCCGATACTGGCACATAGCTTATTTATTCAATATCTATTTGCATAACTCATCACTCACAATGGTGGTTTTGACTCCCAAAACAGTTCAGCCAACATTTCATGGACTCATTAACCTTCCTTGTTTCCAGTCTGACTCACTGACAAGACTGACCTGGTAAGTGCACGTGCTAACAAGTGTAGAATAAAGAGCGCCCGGCTCCACACACCATTCCCCAGGAGAGATGGCAACCGTTCAAGAAGCCAGCTATGGAGCTAGGGAGCTAGGGAGTTGCTGCCTGCAACTAATCTGTTCCCATTCACAATTCATTACTGGGATTCAAACCCCGGGTCCCCCGCTCAATGAATGACATCACTCGCAGCTTGTGTTCATACAACATTCAGCCGGGCTGAGATCTCAGTTGAGGGAACATGAGCAAATATTGGCAAGGAGCCTCGAGGAACTGAGGGTGGACACGTCTCTTCTGCTCGCAAGCAGGGCCTTGCTTTCCAGCACCTACTTCTCCTAATCACACTTCTCATATTAGATATTGGATGGATACCCCATAAAGATGTGATCACCATAGTCAAATCTATAGGGAATGTATGGTGAATGTATGGCGAATGTATGGTGAATGTAATACATGGATGGTGATTTAAGGTGGGTGTGTTTTAGTAGGGAGAGAGGCCTGATAACAATCATGTGGGGCCTGTGTATGTATTTGTGAGTGCGTGCGTGTCTGTTGTGTGTATGTTGAGGAGCACAATTGAGAGATTTGTAAGGGGCTTAGAGTTCTGTAACCCCCCCATGGGGCCAGAACAGAGTGTCTGCAGTCTGTGTGCTCCAAGGGCAGAACCCAGGACACTGAGCCACTGTCCCCCACTATGACCCTGTCCATCATTTTCTACGGTAGCACCTCAAGTGGAGCCAAACACTGTCTATCAAACTAACGCCAGTGTAGCCAAATAATGTCCATCACACTCCCACCAGCCCAGCATGGAAGAAGCCCGGAGAGAAAGAACAACGTTGGAAGTACAACTGAGAGAGTTTGGTTGGTCAGGGTACAGAAGTGACTGACGAAAGACTGAGGAAAAAAACACTTTAGACAGATGTCATGTTAAGAAAATAAATCACCATCGGTCTGGATCTCTCTCTCTCTCCCTCTCATACCTTCTAATCAAGCCAGGAGAGTACAGAAACCAGCTGGACTGCTGATATGAAAGGGATCGTTTCATGAGAAAACAGGTGAGAGGCCTCTCTCAAGTCTTTGATGATTTAGGGTGACTTCTGAACAAAAGACAAATGGTTCAGTATTTTCCTTTCCTATGTACCTACTGCAGCCCTCATCCTCCACATACAACACCTGTTCTGCCAGTCACAATCTGTTAAAGGTCCCCAAAGCACACACATATCCTGGGCCGCTCCTCTTTTCATTTCGCTGCAGCTAGCGACTGGAACGATCTGCAACAGACACTCATACTGGACAGTTTTATCTCCATCTCTTCAGTCAAAGACTCCATCTTACGGACACTCTTACTGACAGTTGTGGCTGCTTTGTGTGATGTATTGTTGTCTCTACCTCCTTGCCCTTTGTGCTGTTGACTCTGCCCAATAATATTTGTACCAAGTTTTGTGCTGTTACCATGTTGTGCTTCTACCATGTTGTTGTTATGTTGTGTTGCTACCATGCTGTGTCGTCATGTGTTGCTGCCATGCTATGTTGCTGTCTTAGGTTTCTCTGTAAATAGTGTAGTGTTTTCTCTCTTGTTGTGATGTGTGTTTTGTCCTATATTTATTTTGTATTTATCTTTTATTTTGAATCCCAGGCCCCCGTCCCCGCAGGAGGCCTTTTTGCCTTTTGGTTGGCCGTCATTGTAAATAAGAATGTGTTCTTAACTGACTTGCCTAGTTAAATAAAGGTTCAATATATGTCTATTTTGAAATGATGGTGGATCAAATATGACACAGCCCATAACTCAAGTGTTTCAGGAGAAGTCTGAATCAGTTGCTGCTGCAACACCCGAATGAGGGGACCTTCTGGTTTCGTGTTGGGGTGGAGTGGACTTACAGTATACACGAGGACAACAGTTGAAATAATATACGTGAATGAGTTACACAGCCATAACTCAAAATAAATCTACTCCTCTGGTGAGGATGTACATGATAGTCCAAAGGGATGGGCTGGGGAGGAGGAAGGAGGAGAAAGGGGCATACACCACAGATCAAGATTGGGTTGGAAAGCTCAGCGAGAGAACCAGTGGCACTAGGCTGGATTCCTAATGCATTAACTATCCTCCTCCGGGCCGAAGTTTGGAGCGGTCGGCCTGTGCTGGGAATACCAAGCGCCTGGCCCTCTGCTCTGGGAACAATGGGAGAATGGGCGTGCTGCTGCTGTGCCAGTTCAACTTTCAAAGAGCGTGAAGCAGAGAGCAGGGAAATCACTGCTGTCTATCTCTGCAGCCCTCTGACGGACATCTCTAAAGTGAACACAGAGACATTGTGGTGGAAGTTGTTATTTCGGCACAATGTTAACAGTGATTCTCCCTGATTGAAGACTAAACTGGGATTTGAATGACAATGATTTTTAGGAAGTTAGTGTTCAATGTGAATTTGTTTAAGATAAGAGAGAGATAAAGTATGTCTCCCCACCAAATGATGCATTGGTTCCAATGTGTTTATATAGGCAATCAACATGACTGGAATTAGAGGCTACAGTGCCATCCATACATGTCAAGGTCTGGAGTAACGTACGAGATCCATTTCAGTGAATCTCTGTCATTTCTCCAATCCGTTATGGACGCATGACGCAATCACTTTCCCAGGGTGTAGTTATGCTTTACATACACGTCTAAAGGAGGTAGAAGCATGCAGTCTGGAGCATCATATTATATACGGTACACGCTTCAATATGATTACACATAGAATCCAGAGGTGTAATTTATGGGATCTCTCTGCGTGCTTCTGCATTCTATCAAGTTTGTGACTTGAAAACCAAACTCAAACATCTGAACCTAGAAAGAGCACTTCAGCCCCCGGTGGAGTGAAGGGAAGGAAGGTGGGACCTGTCTTCTTGAAGATAGCTCATAGTGACAGCTTTGAGTTTTGTGTTTCATCCTCTGGCCTCAGCCAGTCATCCTGCCAGTCAGCCAGTCAGTTAACCAATCAGTCTGTCAGCCAATTAGCCAGTCAGACAGACAGACAATCAGTCTGTCCATACGTCCATTAGTGAGATAGTAAGTCAGTCAGTGAACAAGTTAGCCAACCAGCCAGTCAGCCAGGTGGTCAGTCAGTCAGTTACTAGGTCCGTCAGCCAGCCAGCCAGTCAGTCAGTTAGTCCGTCCGTCCGTCAGTCAGTCAGTCGGTAAGTCAGTCAGTCAGTCAGTCCACGTGTCCTCTGTGATGATTAATCTGCCAGTAATTAGCCCTATACAGCCGCTGAAACCTGATCTCTTCACAATCACAGCAGCACTGCTCAGGGGCGTCACGCACCCTGAAAATCTGAGGGGCACAAAGTACATGAGGATAGCTGGGGGGGTCGAAGTTGTAGAATTTTGCATTTTTCAAACACCTGAAACAGCTTTTTCCTGCAATCTAGAACCATAATCATTATGCTTGAGTCTATGTCAAAACTATGTTTATTATTTTGCATATCTAAGCATACCTCTTGAGCCTCCTGACTGGTGGTTATTTTTGAAAAGAAACTAAATATGCTTCTCTGCTAAAATCTGGGTAAAAGATTGAAAGGAATGTTAGTCTTATCCAGTACATTAAGTCATTGCTTGCTTTTCTACGGTCTACCAACCTTGCCAGCAGGCCTGCCAGCTAAGATTGTTAGACAAGCTAGCTACTCTAACTTGATTGATAGCCTGAAATGGCTTCTTGGTACCTAGTTATGAGGTTGGGAGATTGGGAACCTATCTGGACTAGCTAAAGCAAACCACATAAAATTGCTAACCGGCTAGTAGTATTACACAGAAATATCAACAAACATTTTTACATTTTATGTTATATTATATATACAGTTGAAGTCGGAGGTTTACTTACACCTTAGCCAAATATATTTAAACTCAGTTTTTCACAATTCCTGACATTTAATCCAAGTAAAAATTCCCTGTCCTAGGTCAGTTAGGATCACCACATTATTTTAAGAATGTGAAATGTCAGAATAATAGTAGAGAGAATAATTTATTTCAGCTTTTATTTCATTCATCACATTCCCAGTGGGTCAGAAGTTTACATACACTCAATCAGTATTTGGTAGCATTGCCTTTAAATTGTTTAACTTGGGTCAAACATTTTGGGTAGCCTTCCACAAGCTTCCCACAATAAGTTGGGTGAATTTTGGCCCATTCCTCCTGACAGAGCTGGTGTAACTGAGTTAGGCTTGAAGGCCTCCTTGCTCACACACACTTTTTCAGTTCTGCCCATAAATGTTCTATAGGATTGAGGTCAGGGCTTTGTGATGGGCACTCCAATAGCTTGAATTTGTTGTCCTTAAGCCATTTTGCCACAACTTTGGAAGTATGCTTGGGGTCATTGTCCATTTGGAAGACCCATTTGCGACCAAGCTTTAACTTCCTGACTGATGTCTTGAGATGTTGCTTGAATGTAGCCACATAATTTTCCCTCCTCATGATGCCATCTATTTTGTGAAGTGCACCAGTCCCTCCTGCAACAAAGCACACCCACAATATGATGCTGCCACCCCCGTGCTTCACAGTTGGGATGATGTTCTTCGGCTTGCAAGCCTCCCCCTTTTTCCTCCAAACATAACGATGGTCATTATGGCCAAACAGTTAGATTTTTGTTTCATCAGACCAGAGGACATTTCTCCAAAAAGTACGATCTTTGTCCCCATGTTCAGTTGCAAACCGTAGCGTGTATTTTTTGTGGCGGTTTTTGAGCAGTGGCTTTTTCCTTGCTGAACGGCCTTTCAGGTTATGTCGATATAGGACTCGTTTTACTCTGGATATAGACACTGTTGTACTTGTTTCCTCCAGGATCTTCAGAAGGTCCTTTGCTGTTGATCTGGGATTGATTTTCACTTTTCGTCACAAAAGTATGTTCATCTCTAGGAGACAGAACATGTCTCCTTCCTGAGCGGTATGACGGTTGCGTGGTCCCATGGTGTTTATACTTGCGTACTATTGTTTGTACAGATGAACGTGGTACATTCAGGCATTTGGAAATTGCTCCCATGGATGAACCAGACTTGTGGAGGTCTCCAATTGTTTTTCTGAGGTCCTGGTTGATTTATTTTGATTTTCCCATGATGTCAATCAAGAAGCACTGAGTTTGAAGGTAGGCCTTGAAATACATCCACAGGTACACCTCCAATTGAATCAAATTATGTTAATTAGCCTATCAGATGTTTCTAAACCATTGACATCATTTTCTAGAATTTTCCAAGCTGTTTAAAGGCACAGTCAACTTAGTGTATGTAAACTTCTGACCCACTGGAATTGTGATACAGTGAATTATAAGTTAAATAATCTGTCTATAAACAATTGTTGGAAAAATGACTTGTGTCATGCACAAAGTAGATGTCCTAACTGACTTGCCAAAACTATAGTTTGTTACCATGAAATTTGTGGAGTGGTTGAAAAATGTGTTTTAATGACTCCAACCTAAGTGTATGTAAACTTCCGACATCAACTATATATATATATATATTTATATACATATAAAAATGACAAATTTGAGGGGCACGTGCCCCCAATGCCTCTGGCACTGCTCACTTTTTGGTTTCTGCGCCCAAAGCTGAATTAGAGGGAGAATTAGCATACTAAACACAGGGCACTGTCCCTGTCTGGAATGTTGGAGATAATGTCAGTCCTTTCCATAGCCAACATCATTCTGGAATCACACAACCTTCTGGAATCCTCCTTCTATGAATACATGGTGTTAGCACTTTACATTACTTAAATATGTGCTCTATCCCACAACCCCAACCTTTTGAGGACCACAAGGACTCAACTAACCCCATTCCAGAAGTATTGAGGCAAGAATGTGATAACTTGTTTCTAGTTATCTCAACAAGGGAGCTCTTTTGGAGGATGTTATTCTGCAAAGGTTATGTTGGGATGTGAGTTGTCAGCCTGCTGCGTAGACACCAGGAATCTTGTGGATCCTAAAAGAATCAGAAATTATTTAAACTTTTTCTTAAATTCAACAGTAGTTTTCTATGTGAAATTTCTGCAAGCTTGTCCCTAAATGACATTCACTTAACACAAGATGGAGCGAGAGAGAAAAATAGAGGGAAAGAGAGAGAGAGAGAGAGAGAGAGAGAGAGAGAAAGAGAGAGAGACAAAGAGAGAGACAAAGCAGGACAAAGTAGGAGAGAGAGACAAAGAGAGAGAGGACAATCTAGCATACACGTCTATTTGAATACAAATGAATACGTAACTAAATACACAAATAATTAATCAGATATATGAATGAGTACACAATTAGCATAACCACATAGATATATCCCTTTGCCCCCAAAAGGCAGGCAATGGGTTCATTTCCATGAGAAGTGCTGCTCACACCAAAAGCCATTTTACAGCCCTTTGTTTCAGCTAAGCAGCTGTCAATTGCCTAACATTATGCATTTTGCATTCTTCTATGCTAATTATTCCGAGGGACAATTTTTCGACAATAAGCACTCGGGCCACTAACAGAAAGCCCTTTTATGGCACAAACCCCAGGGAGCTATAAGCTGTTGCCAAGTCCAACAATGGCTTACTGCTCGCTCCGAGGCCGTCGGGCCCGGCTCTTAATATGGCATGACGTTCACAGCACACTGTATCCCTGAGCTCCACACACGAAGCACCTGGTCCGACGCCGCATGGCAATTAATGAAGATATCAATCAATATTGACAAAAAATATATAGGGGCGAAATCACTTAGGGATGGAGCGTGAAATAGTTGTAACGTAGTATTCAAGTGGATCTGAGATTTTCTTCCAGTTTATGAATCAATAACGTGAATCACGTCACGTGTAAAAGGGAACCTATGACATTAGTATTTATTTTTTCACGCAACTTTTATGAATAATATCGTTCATTGTTCATGACATTCGAGGGGAAATTACACAATATAATTACTATACACACATCAATCTTCTGAACATTCTCACTCGTTTGAGATTGTTTCGTTAATTTCATAAATACTAGTTGATCGGAGGAGAAATGTGTTTCAATCTGCTGTGAGCGAGGGATGAATAGGTTTCTCATAACTCTGTTTTCACTAATTGCCCTGTTTAATGCAATTAACGTACCATTTGGTCTGATAATCAGGAGTCAGCAGGGAGCTGGTTTAATTCATTTACATTTCATCCATGTTCTCTGATTCATAGTCAACAAAGACGTTTTTGTCCGTAAGTGAAGAATGACTCATGCATTGCCAAGGCTCAAGTTGAATAATTCAACTGAACAATAAAGTGTAGTTCAGATGCTCAACTACACAATTTTCATAATAATGAATATTATAAAACTGTATTGAGATAATAGACAAAATTCAACAAGAGAATGTATCATCTAGGTAGAGCGAAGTAGAGTGGAGATATACTCCATATTGATCATCAACTACTGTAAATGTTGTGATTGCAATGCAGCCCCTAAAATGAACCGAATTAGCTCACTCAAGCATTGCGTGTGTGTGTGTGTGTGTGTGTGTGTGTGTGTGTGTGTGTGTGTGTGTGTGTGTGTGTGTGTGTGTGTGTGTGTGTGTGTGTGTGTGTGTGTGTGTGTGTGTGTGTGTGTGTGTGTGTGTGTGTGTGTGAGTGTGAGTGAGTGTGCGCTCTATCTTTGACTTCATTGTGTTCCTTGAATTATCCCATTCCATAACCCCAGGCCACCTCTCTCCCTGGACAAGCAAAGTCAACTCAAATTGGGTTATTGGACACCTCAGGCTGAACAGGCAGGCAGGAGGGTCACCAGGAGTCCAGAATAAAGCAGCTTCACTACTCCCCAAAATAGTTTCCTATTATAACCATCAACTCAGAATCAGGTTAAACCATGGAAACTTCTCGCTATGGCTAAGTGGGTTAAATGTTAAATCTAGGCTTCTTTATTGAGCTATGCAGCTATTTTGTTCTGACCCCATAGATATGTGTACTTTTCAAAATAAAAGTCCAACTCAAACAAATAAGGCTGGACAATAATTGAAAGGTCATTGCTAAGACCCCCAGGGGGAAATCAATTCCAATTCATTGTGAATGGTGCAAGGAGATTACTTTCAACTACCTGAGCTCTGTGAGGACATAGACAGGGAAAGTACCAGAAACCAATTCAACCCTTTATTCCCGAGGCACAATCAACAAATGATACAAATGATAGTGTAGCCTACACTCTTAGTGTAAAGAAATGCTATCTAGAACCTAAAAATACTATCTAGAACCTAAAAGGGTTCTTCGGCTATCCCCACAGGAGAACCCTTTGAAGAACCTTTTTTGGTTCCAGGTAGAACCCCTGGAATCCAAAAGGGTTCTACATGGAATCCAAAAGGGTTCTACCTGGAACCAAAAAGGGTTCTCCTATGGGGACACCTGAAGAACCCTTTTGGAAGCCTTTTCTCTAAGATTGTACAGTCAATCATATCGAACACTGTACACATTCATTGTGGTGTAAGACCACAGTGAATGCTGCAAGTTTCAAACCACAGTATTATGTAAAGGGTATTCCTTTACACAGTCCCCACTGACACAGTGGTGACGCAAATTGTAAACTTAAACACTTGCCAATCAGGCATTAACGTGCTACAGTGCATGTCCCATAGGAACCACGATACATTTCCTAAAGACCCCACATTAACCAGGTGTTTCAGAAAGCACAGCTCAGCTTAGCATGGGCTTGTCCCAGCCGGCATCTCTCTCTTTCCTGCGTCTCTGACAGTATAGGATAAGACGGGCCTGCTATCAAGACAAAAGAAGGACTCTACTAAAACAAATGAACAGATACCACCCAGCTACCCCTCAACTTCTTCAAAGAAAATGTACAATTTGTTTCATTTTTGCCATTTGTTTCATTCATACACTATAGTAAAGAGTAGGCGTAAGTGTAAGATGTTTACAGGTAGAGGTGGTCTAATCAAGAGGGAATACATCATTCTGGTGGAAAAATCAACAGAAAGAGAATGGATGCTTACCAGCCAGGCCCATGCATACACTGACAAGTAGTGAATGAGAAGACCTGCAGTGCTGTCCACCTCTTGTCCCAATCTAAGCTTGAATGGGGCTTGATAAAGATTTATGGCCATTCTGCATCCCACACTGCAGCAGGGCAGGGCAATGAAGAGCATGGATTTTGAGTTCATTTGATAAATAGTTCTAGAACACTTCTCTACAGTGGAGAGTGATGGGACATGATTAGGACCCCATGGGGATGGGGGTGGAGGGTGTGTGTGCATGTGTGCATTTGTATCTGTGTCTGTATGTGGGTGTGTGTATATGTGTGTGTGTGTGTATATGTGTGTGTGTATATGTGTGTGTGTGTGTGTGTGTGTCTGTGTGTATGTGTGTGTGTGTGTGTGTGTGTGTGTGTGTGTGTGTGCGTGTGCATGTGCGCGTGTGTCTGTGTGTGTGTGTGTGTGTGTGTGTGTGTGTGTGTGTGTGTGTGTGTGTGTGTGTGTGTGTGTGTGTGTGTACACAGAGAGAGAGGTTTGGGCAGGGTGACAGGCAGGCCCTAAAGGATCTTTACACACATCGCCTCATGGTGCCTGTCCCTGGCTCTGCCCTCAGATTAAGGGGAGCTGCCCAGGGGCCAGTAGTGTGGCGAGCCTCGCCATGGGCTCCTGCCATGTCAAGTCAATCTGTGTCAGTCCCACTAACCACAACTGGACTGATGGGCAGAGAGGAAAAGGACTGGATGTGACAGGACACATCAGATGCATTCTCCACGCCTGTTAGCTAATGCTTCCGTTCCGAAAACGCTCATCTGCTGCGGTACCCAAACACACATGCTGGGTTAGGCTAGCTGTTCACGTTAACTGGAAATGAGGGTGGAATTCACCCCCATGGAGGTTGATATTCTCTGGGATTTCTGACAGCAAAGTCTGCATTGGTACAAATCATTAGATGATGTTGTGTCAATTCCTATTCCTTGTATTGCAGATTTAAAAAAAAATCTGGTTCCATATATAATTTCTGTAATAGGTAGACAAGGTTACAAAGTCTCCTTCGGTTCCTTTAAACTGACAAACATGCGCCCTCCCCACAGTGCTGTATTTGGAACAGAGTGCCTTTATATCCTTGTATTGTCCCTGGGTGGGTTCATAGGGTAGCCCCCCCCTAAACCCTCCGAAACGACCCACCCCGACACACGCCCCTCCCCACTACATCCCACTCTACCCTCCCAATGTTTTTGCCTTTCTGGTCCAGTTCCCATTCATAAGCCCTGGGGTGTTGACAAGACCATATTTGATCATTGGGGTTCACATGCATGGCATGCCCAGCACAGCTCAGCTCATAGAAGGGCAGAAGGAGGGAAGGGAAGGCCCTCACACTCCACTGAATGCACCCTATTCCCTATATAGTACACTACTTTTGCCCAGAGCCCTATGAGCCCTGGTCAAAAGTAGTGCACTATTGTAAATAGAGTGTCATTTGGGATGCAATACTTTTATTACACAGGTGACCATGCAATAATACAGGCCTTAGCTTAGTGCAGGAAGTCAAGAATGTCTTTGATCCTGTCTTTCCATTGATTTGGTACACTGCAGAGTGTAAACACTGTCTTTCCATTGATTTGGTACACTGCAGAGTGTAAACACTGTCTTTCCATTGATTTGGTACACTGCAGAGTGTAAACACTGTCTTTCCATTGATTTGGTACACTGCAGAGCGTAAACACTGTCTTTCCATTGCTTTGGTACACTGCAGAGTGTAAACACTGTCTTTCCATTGATTTGGTACACTGCAGAGCGTAAACACTGTCTTTCCATTGATTTGGTACACTGCAGAGCGTAAACACTGTCTTTCCATTGATTTCGTACACTGCAGAGCGTAAACACTGTCTTTCCATTGATTTGGTACACTGCAGAGTGTAAACACTGTCTTTCCATTGATTTGGTACACTGCAGAGTGTAAACACTGTCTTTCCATTGATTTGGTACACTGCAGAGCGTAAACACTGTCTTTCCATTGATTTGGTACACTGCAGAGCGTAAACACTGTCTTTCCATTGATTTGGTACACTGCAGAGCGTAAACACTGTCTTTCAATTGGAGTTTCTTTCATTCCTCATATTTACGATTGACAGGTTTATCTTCTCAGTGGCTGAATGAGTAGATCTTCTGACCTTATGAGGAGATGGAAAAAATGAATATATTTTTCTAAGCTGTTCATTTACACATTTTGTGTGTGAACATCGACGTGACTTGATACAATAAAGTCAATGTGAGTTTAAAAGTGGTGGTCCCAGAAAAAATAGGGGTTCCAGCCACGCCTCAAATTATTTATTTTTTAAAAGGTGAAATAAAACTCAAGTAAAGTGACCATTGTGAAATGACCTTGGGGTGGGAGCTCTTAGTGAAATGACCTTGGGGTGGGAGCTCTTAGTGAAATGACCTTGGGGTGGGAGCTCTGAGTGAAATGACCTTGGGGTGGGAGCTCTGAGTGAAATGACCTTGGGGTGGGAGCTCTGAGTGAAATGACCTTGGGGTGGGAGCTCTTAGTGAAATGACCTTGGGGTGCGAGCTCTTAGTGAAATGACCTTGGGGTGGGAGCTCTTAGTGAAATGACCTTGGGGAGGGAGCTCTGAGGGAAATGACCTTGGGGAGGGAGCTCTGAGTGAATTGACCTTGGGGTGGTAGCTCTGAGTGAAATGACCTTGGGGTGGGAGCTCTGAGGGAAATGACCTTGGGGTGGGAGCTCTTAGTGAAATGACCTTGGGGTGGGAGCTCTTAGTGAAATTACCTTGGGCTGGGAGCTCTTAGTGAAATGACCTTGGGGAGGGAGCACTGAGTGAAATGACCTTGGGGTGGGAGCTCTGAGTGAAATGACCTTGGGGGTGGGAGCTCTTAGTGAAATGACCTTGGGGTGGGAGCTCTGAGTGAAATGACCTTGGGGTGGGAGCTCTTAGTGAAATTATCTTGGGGTGGGAGCTCTTAGTGAAATGACCTTGGGGTGGGAGCTCTTAGTGAAATGATCTTGGGTGGGAGCTCTTAGTGAAATGTTTTACTTTCGATGGTTGGAAAAGTCAAGGTCAACAAGGTGGGGGGGAGGAATTTACCGTAAATTTGCAGCCCTTATGGTGAGATATTTTTTGATCAGATTACTCAATAATGAGTCAATTTCATTCAAGTAAAATGAATCAAGAATGGCTGGAAAATATCAGTGATACTGTAGTTACTCTTGATTTCTTTCAAGGAATGAGTCAAATTCCACTATGTTCTGAATTCCATTTGAGGTTTCCCAAGGAAATGGAAGGACCTCGTCATTGATGTGTCCTTTTCTATGAAATCCAATCAAAAATCATAAACTAACAGGCGATAGTTAAAACATAGTGGACTGTAATTTAAACCAGGGCTCTCCAACCCTATTCCTGGAGAGCTACCACCCTGTATGGTTTTCATTCCACCCTAATCTAATGCACCTAATTCTAATAATTAGCCAGTTCATAAGCTGAATAGGTTAGTTACAACGGGGTTATAGCAAAAACCTACAGGAGGGTAGCTCCCCAGGAACAGGGTTGGAGGTAAAACCTACAGGAGGGTAGCTCTCCAGGAACAGGGTTGGAGGTAAAACCTACAGGAGGGTAGCTCTCCAGGAACAGGGTTGGAGGTAAAACCTACAGGAGGGTAGCTCTCCAGGAACAGGTTTGAGAGCCCTGATCTAAACAGGAAAGACATTAACCCAGAGAAAAAATGGATTCCCTGAAGTGTTAGTTTTCACACAACTTTGAGAATGTGCTAAAGGTGGCAGAACTAATCCGAAATGGTGAAAATATGTAAATAATGATATTCTGAAAGCTGTTAGTCATAACAAAAAACACTGCAAAGACTTTCTCTGTTTTCTTGGTAATTGAACACGGGCTTTGAAGCTTGATCTATCCTCACTCTGTAAAAAAGCAACACTAACAACAATCCTATGAAAGTAAAACCTACTGTCGTAGCCCCATGCATAGCACAGCCATTAGCAGTTGCAAGTAAACTTGGGTTCAATTCAGGGAAACGTGTGGGACAAAGATGATCTTTGTCCAGGAAAGTGTCTAACCGGTCTGAAATGAAAATGATTCCCTGTCATCTTGTTATAACTACTTATAGTGTCAAATCCAAATCACTGACATTCGGTTTTAGCTCATTAACGTCAATGCAAATATTTTGATTGTTTACTTTCCTAGTGCTTTGTTCTATTGGGACAACCATCCTCTCTGTTCCATTTTTAGACCAGGAATCCCCAGCCAAGTCTGTAACTGACTGTTGCCACGTCATTGTGTATTCGCTTTTCACCTCCTAACAAGAACATCAATACGGGAATCAATTAACTAGTCATTTAATTAAACCTCTAGGAATTCCCTCACTCCCAAGGGAGAGGAGGCCCAGATTAGTCCATTACAAGCTCTATCGGATGGTACAGGATCTGTAAGAGGTGCTATATCTACAATGGTGGTAATTCTTCCCAGAATGAGGTGAAACTTAGAGTGGACAGAGAGATGAGAGAGGCCCTGCTTGTAGAAGACCGCTCCCTCTCTGATTGTTAGGAGAGAAGCCCAGGAACATAAGCTCCTCGGAACTGAACAAAGATCACAACTCACAGGACACCCTTCAGCTCCTTGCCCCCTCGCCCCCTCGCCCCCTTTCAATCCCCTTTTTCATTTCTGGTACTTACTGATCCAAAATCCTCTCTCTTGAGCGATTGTAGTGAACCACAAGATGGCCTGGTGCTTTGTTGTGTTGGGGTTGTGTGTGTGGTGGTGTGGGGGGGGGGGGGGGGGGGCTGAGGCCTCACCACAGTGTGTGTTGGGCACCGGGCCCTGGCATCTCCACATTAGTCTGGTCCTCATTAACCCATGGATCTACTGCCATATCTGTCTTGCCTGCCAAACTACCAGCCAGCAGGAACAACACAATAGAACACTGATCAAGGAGAGAACAAAAATGGCCGCTTTGGCTTTATCCTCCAATACACATAAATCCAAAATGTCCATGAATATCAACACGACTATAGACAGTTTTATGTAGTGGTTGGAGGAAAACAAGTTTTATGTTCAAAGAATGATGTCAAGAATTAAGTCCATGAACAGATGAATTAACATATAATATGCGGGACTATATAGCCTATATGAACATTTATGTATGGTGCTCATGGTTTTCATCTAAAACCCTTAGGCGGAGTCAATAGAGATCTGGGTGCTTCGTTTCTCACAGATTCCTCTGAATGAGGGGAACAATACGTATTTAAGGCAATAGACATATTTACATAATTTATGCATTTCCAAGGCTTTTTAAAATTCCTTTTGCTATTCGAGTTAGTGACCTTACTATCCCTCTTCACAATGGGCCTAACAAACATTATTAATTAGGTCCCAGGACCTATAGAGCAAACAGTCCCCTCCGTCCCAGGCCTCTGCCTTAAGACCACAGAGGAGAAAGGATCCCCAGTACAGGAGGCTTGGGAATGGACTCGGTAGATATACAGTTTCATCAATCATAGTCAAGGAGGTACTCCATCTTGGTCATGCCTACAGTTGTATCCTGTAGAGAGATGTCTCACAGTGATGACGTAATGTCCATTGCTGTTTGGGTGGTTCACGTCACACGGATTATCTATGCTTCTAGATGATTGACGACCTGTCGTCTCTCTGAACAACGACGATAAGGTTTTAAATCGAATCAATTCTAATCCCACCACACATTAGGGAAACGACTGTACTTCTCAAGGCAGCTTTGTGTGTACTGTGGCGCTGTTTAAAGTTGACGATGGGTTTACAACAGAATGTCACTCTCCCTGAGCTCCCTGGAAGCCTATGCAAATCACGGCGTCAACAAACACACATCGTCTGAAGAAAGCCAACGTCAGCCTTTTGGATGAGACTTTTTGAAAATGATTCACTCCATTCAAATCCCAAAGTGGATTTTTACAGTAGCAAGTGATCCTAAACATTCTTCTTTGTGTGACAGGTGAAATATTTCTCCTAAGGAGAGAGAGAGAGCAGAGGAGTCAAAGGCAAGCAACCTATCTTGTTTGAATCCCGACTAACACAAAAGGCTATTGAAAAGCGGACAAGCTCATGCATGAAGGGCTCAGCATGGTGAGAGGGGAGGCAGTTGTATGCAATTGAAGCGGAGACGAGCGAGAATAAAAGGATGGGCATTCTTCCTACGCTACTCTACTGTAATCTCGGCTGTTAAAAGCCATCTCCAGTCAGGCTGTGTGGTTTCTCTCTCACAGGGACGAAACAGAGACCGCGGACAGGGAGGCTTTTTGAAACAACTTCACTTCTCTTCAGCCATGGTGGCTGACCTCAAGAATCTGATAGCCTCTCTCTCCTTTTACGGGAAGGTTCTACACAAAAACCTTTTATCGAAGTGCTGAATGGAGCTTTAAAGAACAAGGACTGTTTCTCAAATCTATCAATTCGTCTCCTACAGCCATTTACGCGTACCAAATTCAGCCTCCTTGCAGACTGCCCTTATTGTGTAATCGGTGTTACCATGCAGGTGCCAGGGTTGACCTGAGAGACTAATCGCTTGACCTCAAACCCATTTAGTGGACCGTAAAAGAACACATAAAGGATGTCTGTCCCCATTGGCTCTGGACCCCAATTCGGGACGACCTTGTGGGTAAGGGGAGAGGGTGGGAGGTACAGAATAGAGAGAGAGAGAGGTGGGGGTAGGTGAACAGGCCGACAAGGTCAATTTACGATGTTAAAATATCGTCTAAAGCCTTTTGTTAGGCCTTAATTCTGTGTTGTGTGCCTTTGTCCCAAAGAATTGCATTCAATGGGATTGTCAATCAATTCGGAGGCAAAGGAAACATTATGTCAAGTTCAAAGTCGACCATGTTTAAGATATTTTCTTGCATGTTTGTTGAACCAGTAACTAGGGGCCTGTTGATTTGGCCATATTTGCAGATCTTTTCTGGCTCTTGGCTCACAGTTTGTTCACTATTTAAAAGGTCCAATAAAGTCCAGAAGATCCTCAGAAGATGTAGGCCTGGTTAAACACAGTAAATGAATGGAGTTGGACTCTTTCAAAGTAGATTATCAGGTCAGGTCCATTTGACCTTGAATTATCCTTGACATATGTTTGGCCATTCTGGTGGCGCTCCAGAGGTAAAATGTATAAAGGGCCGCTGGTTGAGAGGTCAAACGGGGTTGCGACCCCCGACCTTTGCATTTCAAGCACTCTTCCAACCATTTGTCGAGAAATATTGACCCTAGCACTAAGACGTTAGGCCTTCAGCTTAACCCTTGGATCTTAATGGGATCCAAAACCATGACAGACTGTAAATCTACCCAGGCTCAAGACAGCTCATACAGAACCATATCTGTGACTTGTGGCAATGGGGCTCAATGTATACATGCGATATTCCAGAAACATTTGGGATTCGCTCTCATTGTTCTGCTATGTGAGGTTCACACTTGTTACAGTATGTTTGGGAACAGGCTGTCTTAGAGCGAGCGTTATTTGTGCTCACTTCACAGATGATAAAAGGAGCACCAGAGTAAAGGGGGTCGCAGACCATAGGAATCCTTATTACAAAAACAAACTTCTCGCCCACATCCTCAGCAATTATCTAGACTTGGGGATGATTTACAAAACGTTTACCAAGTATTCTACACATCGGAGAAGCTTTGAAGTCTCGGGGTCCCCTCACTGAACACTTATAGTGCAAATACTGCTCCTCTTTCTACAGCGGAAAAGCATCCCACCGGGGACAGACGTCAATTCAACGTCTATTCCACATTGGTTCAGCGCAATTTCCTTGCAATGACGTGAAAACAACATTGATTCAACCCGTGTGGGCCCAGTGGGATCTCACAGTCATAGTAGGGAGCAGGAGAAAGCTGAGTACTCACACTTTCATAGCTCTATCTCGTTGGATTGAGCTGGGAGTAACTGCATATGAGCAATGTTGTCGCCACGGACTCTCAGACACGTCAATCGACAAGAGGCCATTTAAAGGGCTCTTTCCCATGGGAATAAACTCACGTCGTATCTTCAGGCCGATATCCATGATCCATGACTGTTTGTGGAATAAAATGTGTTGTTTGTACTGCTCTGAAAAACGCTAATGTTCAAGAGCATGAGAAAAAGACCGAAAGACAAAGCACATTTGCAGGTGGCCAATTCAATCTCGAGGTTACATACAGATACAGGTATCTCTGTACTGTAGTCGCAACGTCAACCTAAAAACAACATAATCTATTCTCTTGTCCAAACTGGAATATGCCATGTGAGACCCCACAAAAGTGAATCGCATGAAAATGAACATTTTTAAAATAGACGATTTGAACCTAAACAACCTTTTGCATTTCCTGCTATAAAACAGACATGCACTATTTGCGTTCACAAGAGCGTTGGACAAGAACACATCCATGTTTAAATGTAGCACAGAAACCCATGATCTGGAAACAGAACATCAAACATGAATTGTCAGGGGGGTTCTGGAAATACAATGAGTCATGTTGATGACTCTGCTTTGATCTGGCCCATCAAACACTAAACACATAGAGGGGAGTTGAATAGATCATCCATCTCTCTTCTACAGGACCCTCGTCCGACAACACCTGTTCTCTGAGGCACTCAGAGGACATTTATGGGCTGGGTTGAACTTGTTTGAAATTCATCATGCTTTATACCTAACTTCTAACCGACTAATATGTAGTCTCTTATGAACGTGCCCAACATTCATATACATATACTGGTTACCTGTAGAGTTGGTTAAGGCCTGCGATACTAACCGAAAGCTTAACCTCAATACGGCCTGAGTAAGTTCCCTCCGAACACACACAAACACACAAACACACACGCACGTCCCTAAAGATGAGCTAGAGGTTTGTTTTTGTGTTGAGGGGTGTCTATTGTGGCCTGTTGAATCCCACCCCTTATAGAGGGCCAGGATCTACACAATGTGGCATAGGGAGGGTTAATCAGCACTATCCCACTAATTGGCAAGACTGTGCTTTTCCCACGACCTCGCTATTTAACACATTATTAGCTGTATTTTTCTGTCCATTCAGCATTACCTCATCATTATCATATACTATGGATACAGATGCAGGATCTTAATTTGAGCCAGTTTGCTACAGCAGGAAAATAATCCTGCAGCAACAGGAAATGTGAATTATTATGTGGATTACAATGAATGGACTTTTTTTGTGGGGGTGGTACATTTTTCATTAGAGCAAATCAAGTCTGACATTTTAAACGGGAAATTCCAAACTTTGAAGCCTTTTTAAACCTCGAATACACTACAGGAAAATTCTCAGCAACAAAAGAGTGATAAAATTAAGATCCTACATCTGTACTTCACACACACAGCTCAAGTGTGACCATAAAGCATATAAATCTGTCGTAAATAGATGAAATGCTATGTGCAACAAACTAATTGACCTCTGGCCTTGAACCTACTAGAACAAATAGCAACATACTACCTATGTAGTCAAAACCATGCACACTACAACTCTGATTTTAAAAAATCTGAGTAAAATATAGAACAAGTCTTGGACTAGGATTAATCTGTGTCAATTAAACCAGAACTGTGTGTCTTATCGTGGCAGTGCACCGAGGTTATAGGTTGCCCCAAGAAGGACACAAGGCCTTATTGCCAACTGACCAGCTACCTATTTACTTACTATTTCCACTATACATTCGCCCGTCCAGGTCTACAGCTCAGCCAGCTCTGTATCCAACCTTCTCCTCCTCTGACCCCAAAGTAAGTCACAATTGTGTTTAACAGAGTTTTTTTTGAAGGGCATCTCTCTGTCACGTTCTCTCTGGTTTTTGGGGGAGGCAGGCAGCTCAGAGAGAGAAGAGTAGAATTGACAAAGCTTGAAAATGTGAACAAAAATCTGTGGAGGAGCAATACAACAAAGTGCGCATGCATGTTGTCCCTGCGTGGCACACCCCCCTTAGCCACGGCAACTGAAAAGCATGCATAGCTAACGCTTGGGATTTTGTGCAGTCTTTTGTCTGGCACACAGGCTCTGCGAGAGGCCTTGATTACAGAGTTTGGCATCATACCCAATTCTTTCTTTTTTTTTTGCTAATGGGCCGTTGTACATCACTGACATGCGTAGTACGAAATGTATTCTTCAGCCTCACCGGTTAAAATCATTTGAAACACTTTACCCCGACAAAACAATGGCCACTGGACATGCCTATTATATGCCAATTTATTACAGAAGATTGTCAGGCCTCGGCTCGGGGGATGACAGTTCTGTGAGAGTGAGAAAGAGGGCGGTTTGGCAGGAGAGTTGATCACACCATGCCCAGAGAGAGAGAGAGAGAGAGAGAGAGAGAGAGAGAGAGAGAGAGAGAGACCAGATGTGTTTAAAGCTCCAACGGGCTCACTTCTTCTTTCAACATCGTCTAAAGAGAGCAACTTTGCTTTTCAGATGAAAGAAAAAGGGCCATCATCAGCACAACTCACTATTCAAATGCATTTTTTATCAGATGGCCAATGATAAAGAGACATGAAGCCAGCGCTCACAAAAAAAAAGAGTAATATAATATAAAGCCATTCCGGTGACAAAGCAGTCCTACTGTCTGAGTGGCTGTGAGTAAATTCAGGGATGACATGGTGAAGTGATGCCAGAGAGGATGGGATGAAACGACCAAACCGCTGTGCTTTTACTGAGCAGTTACTGAACACTCTAAGCAGAGAGCACAGGATCGAGGCCATCTGAGGACACTGACCTCAGACAACCTCTCTAGGCACCTTATCTATGGTGTGGATAGAGAAGAAAAGCAACCAGGAAGAATGTCTGTTTACAGACACACATTTACATTACATGCATATGTACTGTTACATGTACTGTACACACTTTTCCAAACAATCCCACCGAGTACAGACGTAATTTCAACGTCCAGTTTTGATTTGCATTTGGTTCAGTTGTCAACTAACGTAAAATCAACAACAAATATCAGCATCATTGGGTTACGGTTAAAAGTTGGGTGAAAAAAACATGAAATTCCCTTACGTCGATGACCTTTGCAAATGATTCAACGTCATCACATAGATTTATTTTGTCGAAATGACGTGGAAACAACGTTGATTCAACCCGTTTTTGCCCAGCGGCATAGCACTACAGTAATGTGTGGAGAACTGTGTAGTGTACACACCAAGACCATCCCATTGCACCCCATACTGCACTCCACTCCACTCTGACTGAAATACTGAAGATACTGATACTGATAGACCGCTGTGAGAGGGAGAGCATTGCATGACCAGAGCGATATTCCTGGGCGAAGAGTGAATGCGCTGCGTAGCCCGCTGATTGTGTGTGTGTGTGTGTGTGCCCTTTAGGTCATCATTTTAATGCACTCCTGCAGCACTGAGGCACAGTTGCCCAACAAACACACGTCATTGGAGTGGTCCCCTGCTGGGCTCCTATTACTGTCAGCAGTGAACAACTTGATGCACTCAGGCAGCAGTAAACCCCAAATCTCATCTCCTTGACCCTTTATGGACAATCAACAGCATTTGATTATGGCACACAAGGCACAGGCAGAGACAGGCTCTCACAGCACAACACAACACGGAACTCCTCCCCTTCCTTTGGCCTGTAGTCAAATTCAAAATACGTGCCAAAGGTTGTGCCAAACGGTAACGTTTTTTTGACAGACTTTGCCTTTTGGTAAATTGAGAATTCCGAGAATTGTGGCACTTAGGGTCGTAGCTTAGTGTGGCGCTACGCTCGGCTCACACAAAAGGTCATGCTTAAGTCGTGCTGCTGCTGCTTCCTTCTGCGTAGGGAGGGGAAATAAAAATTGCTTCTCTGCGGACGTGGCATCCTGCTGAGCGCAACATGTCGCCTCATATTCAAGCAGGGCATTAGGAAAATTGTAACACATCCTCAGCGCGCTGGTGGGATATTCACCACCACTTCTCCCTCCCTCCCCGACCATCTGTACCCCCCACTCACAAGGCATTGTGTATAAATGTCAATATCGTTTGAATTCCTTTATGGCCACCTATCCCTTCTTTCCTCTGGCCCTGAAAGAGATGTGGTCAGGGCGATTGTGGGACGCAAACAGAGAGCTGAGCTTCGGAGCCTCACAGCCACTGACAACAGCTTTTACTAATGATGGGCTCCCCTGCCCTGCTTTCAATAAGTGGGCTGTGGTAACAATGGCTGTTGTTGGGGCGTTGGGAGGACGTTGAGAAGGATAGAAGGTTCCTTTTGAAGAAGTCGGCCTGCTGACAGGTGTTGGTGAAAATGGCGGGTAGGGTGTCGGTGCCCATGTGCCCTCACAGGTGCGGGGAATTAGGGAGCTCAGAGCACCTGCGGTCTTCTTCATGTCTTGTTCTTCACGCTAACGATTTCACTGTACGTATCGCTTTGGCTTTTCATACGGCCGTGCGCACGCACTACATCGGTGAAAACAAGATCAGGATAGACGATGACAACACTGGCCAGGCTTTGGCCACACACTGTTGACAGTTAGTGTAGCTATGTTTTGCAAGGCTGGTCTCATTGACTAGACGTAACATTGTAAACGTAAATGTAAACAGACATCTGTAACTTGTTAAAACAAGATCCCACGAGGGAGATTTGATTAATTGATGTCAATGGAGAAAAAATGCTGTTGTGAAAGCTTGTGATAATGAACTGCAGGTTGTGATGGGGAAACTCACAGTCTAACATGACAAAGAAGTGCTGATTAATAAACAACCATATGTCTTGCATGAGTAGCTCAAATCTTTTGCTACTGATAAGGAAATCATTGGCTACTGAGGGAAGGGGATCCCGTTGTGCGTCAGTTTATCAATGCAGAACTAACACACTGACAAAATAAAACACTAGAATAGACGATGAGTAAATGATCGTTTTTTTGTCTCTCTCTCTTACTAAATCTTTTCAGTCACATAAATATGTATCCTGTGACCTAGAAAACCACACAATGGCAACTTTTGCCTCTCAGAGTCTGAGTAAGAACAATGATGGCATTCATAGTGGGTCCGTTTGAGTGGCAGGGCAGAGCTGATGTCGTCAGTGAACCCTGTCATTAGCAACACAACCTGGTGTGTCTCCTTAACCACAAGCCATTAAGGCTGCTCACGGCAACAACACCGCCATTATTCTCTCTGTGAGCCCAGCGGAGCCACATGCAGGCAGCACACACCACAAAGATGCCTGTCATCCTCAGTCTGATGTCGGTCCCGGGTTAGCGCTGCCTTAGTGGGCAGCAACACTAAGGCCGATCACCTTTTACATTGCCTGAACGTACATCTGCATTTTAGAATCTCGGGTTAGGTTAAGGGTTAAGGGTTACGGTTATAGGGCTAGGGTTAGTGGATATTGAATTAAACAATGAGTTGTAAGTTGAACATCTATAAAGCATCTGTAAGAGGACTCTCCAAATAAAGTGTTACCAAATGTGGCGGCACAAGTTCATCACTTTCTCAAGAGCGGAATACAAACCATAGGACATACCGTAGGGTTGATAGAACCCCTCCTCCATTTGAGGAGAACAGGAATGTCCGCTGGGAATTTGGGCATACACACAGACAGGTTCCATGGAGCCAAGGCTTTTACATTATCATAATTGGAGACAAAGGGACATGATGGCTGGCTGGAATCTGTCCCACTGTGATATCATGGCCTCTGACTGCAGGAAACAATGGCCATCGTGATCGGGGTGGACCGTCCTCTTTTCAGTTGTCAAGAGAACACATGGACAAAAAAAAAAAAAGAAGACACAAGCCTGTCACAAATGTCATTTTACAGTGTGAGCTTTGTTTTTTGACAGTGTGGGTTTCTCACGGGGAGTTTTCACACACGCTTTTCGGAAATGTAAAAACGTCATGACATTGAGTGAGTGTCAGAGAACGTGCAGCAAGAACTGACTTGACAGTTTTGAGATATTAACTTGTGTTCTTCTCAGCATAATCACAATAAGTTGCATTCTTTGGTTGAGAAAGATGCTTGAGGAGATTAAAAATCCAAGTATGATTGTCTCTCTTGCTTGTCGGTTATGAACAAATACATGACAGGCAGAACCACAGTCAGAAGAGATGTAATGTGGAAAAACATATCTGAGGTTTGTTTTTTGGGGGGGGGGGGGGGGGGGGGAACACATTTTCAAGCCCGGAGGAAACCAGGGGATTTGAGGAACCATCTGTTGGCCAAAGCCTTTGGGAAGAACACTAAGATGGACTTAGGACTTTATGCTCTCCTCTCCACAGGTGGGAATGGTAGGGGCTTGGTAGGGGCTTCACGGGCCCGTGACCTTCTGGGGGAGCAGTTGGGAGGAAGAAGAGGTAAACTGTTGGGCAGCTTAGGAAACCAAATGGTTGTAAAGATGCTTAATTGCTGAGCCGCTGCATAACCTCATTTTAATTCATATCTTAGAAGCATTAGGTGGAGGGAGAAATCAATGTGAATCAAATGAAGGGACATAGGGTATGTTATGTCAGTGTTATCGTGACTAAGAGCCAAGATCTGGGGAATTGATTTGTTCTTCAATTCAGCTTTCAGGTTTTGTCATCTTTTTTTGAAAGATGAATAAAGTCAGCAAAGGTCAACCATTTTTAGTTACACAGGAATTTTGCTCTTCAAATTCAGGATAATTACAGAAATCGAAAATGGCTTTATTTCCAAATCCACCACTTTAGGGTGGGAGACAAAATACAATGCGAATTGAGTTGCCTACGAGGCCAGAGAGTGAGACCAGTTGGCCATTACAGTGGACATCTTGTCCTGACATATAAGGTTATTGCCTACAGTACTTGTTTGTTTGTTTGGCGTGTGAGACAAGCTGGAAGTTAGAGGCTTTCACTGTGTATCAATGGGACTTAGAGCAAGAACACATTGGTTCTACCTAGAAAACTCCACAGAGGCTTCTTTAACAGAGTTCACCTTACTTCACCCAACCTGTTCATGGTCATTCTGCGTCCTCATGCATTCTGGATGCACCCTGTGACATCATCAGGACTGGACACCTTACTTCACCCAACCTGTTCATGGTCATTCTGCGTCCTCATGGATTCTGGATGCACCGTGTGACATCATCAGGACTGGACACCTTACTTCACCCAACCTGTTCATGGTCATTCTGCGTCCTCATGCACTCTGGATGCACCCTGTGACATCATCAGGACTGGACACCTTACTTCACCCAACCTGTTCATGGTCATTCTGCGTCCTCATGCACTCTGGATGCACCCTGTGACATCATCAGGACTGGACACCTGGCTGCCCACAAGGTGGAAATATGATGGACAGACTTCCAAATCACATGGACTAAAACAGAGCCAAATATTAAACTTTCAAAACATTTGCTTTGGCTAGCCAACAGTCAGCAAGTTAGCTAGTTAACTAGCTAGTAGCTAGATGTTTAGCTTGCTAGCACACTCACTAACTGAACTCATTTGTAAACAAATTAGCTAGCTAACAAGAGAGTTAGCAGATGATCTCGTCAGAGCTTAGCATCCTCTTTGCAACAGTAAATCTGTCAGTATCATCATGTCAAATCTCTTTGGTGAGTAGGTAGCCAGAGTCAAGGTAAATAGCTACAGTACAGTTGAAATTGGAAGTTTACATACACCATAGCCAAATACATTAAACTCAGATTTTCACAATTCCTTACATTTAATCCCAGTAAAAGCTCCCAGTTTTAGGTCATTTAGGATCACCACTTTATTTTAAGAATGTGAAATATCAGAATAATATTAGAGAGAATAATTTATTTCAGCTTTTATTTCTTTCATCATATTCTCAGTGGGTCAGAATATACACTCAATTAGTATTTGGTAGCATTGCCTTTAAATTGTTTAACTTGGGTCAAACATTTCAGGTAGCCTTCCACAAGTTTCCCACAATAAGTTGGGTAAATATTGGACCATTCCTTCTGACAGAGATGGTGTAACTGAGTCAGGTTTGTAGGCCGCCTTGATCGCACACGCTTTTTCAGTTCTGCCCACACATTCTCTATGGGATTGAGGTCAGGGCTTTGTGATGGCCACTCCAATACCTTGACTTTGTTGTCTTGAAGCCATTTTGCCACAACTTTGGAAGTATGCTTGGGGTCATTGTCCATTTGGAAGACCCATTTGCGACCAAGCTTTAACTTCCTGACTGATGTCTTGAGATGTTGCTTCAATATATCCACATACATTTTCCTCCCCCATGATGCCATCTATTTTGTGAAGTGCACCAGTCCCTCCTGCAGCAAAGCACCCCCAAAACATGATGCTGCCACCCCCGTGCTTCATGGTTGGGATGGTGTTCTTCGGCTTGCAAGCCTCCACCTTTTCCCCCCAAACATAACGATGGTCATTATGGCCAAACAGTTATTTTTTTGTTTCATCAGACCAGAGGACATTTCTCCAAAAAGTATGATTTTTGTCACCATGTGCAGTTTCAAACCGTAGTCTGGCATTTTTAGGCGGTTTTGGAGCAGTGGCTTCTTCCTTGCTGAGCGGCCTTTCAGGTTATGTCGATATAGGACTCGTTTTACTGTGGATATAGATACTTTTGCACCTGTTTCCTCCAGCATCTTCACAAGGTCCTTTGCTGTTGTTCTGGGATTGATTTGCAATTATCGAAGTACGTTAATTTCTAGGAGAACAAACTATAGTTTGTTAACAAGAAATTTGTGGAGTGGTTGAAAAACAAGTTTTAATGACTCCAATCTAAGCGTATGTAAACTTCCGACTTCAACTGTATTTTCTGGATCAATCATTGTACAGTAGCAAGCAAATTACTCAACATAACTATTGCAATTTGCGACACCAAATAGATAGAGGACTCACCCAAGGCATTTCTGATGTTTTAACAAATTGTATATTGGGGTCCATGTGATTGAATTTTGAGCAAGTCACATTATCTATCACAGATCGCATACCAATAAATCAACAGGTAATTAGGCCTAAATATAATGGAAATACTCTGACTGTGATTAATACATTATTGAAAGCTCCTTGTTGATGAATGTCACAGACAAGGGCTTCTAGAACTTTTCCAGCTCCTAATTATCCCCCTACTGGTGCAATTCATCCTCTTCCTCCCCCTCCTCCTCCTCCTCGCTCTAGGTAATGAGTGATTTAAGTCGAGGAAAACAAATATTTGGGGAACAAATTGCTGCATGGTAGTTGACCTGTCAAAGCATACAGAAATGTGCCGAAGGATTGAGATACTAAATCGCTATTAGAGGCTTTTGTTGGGCCTGCTTGGACTCGTCTGCACACATGCAGACCTTTATCTTCCTCCAAAAAGAGGGGGACAGCCGGGAAGGGTGCTTTTACCCCCCTGAGCCTTCCTCCTCTCAAGCCACTGAGACAGACACACAGACACACACTGTAACATTTGTGCTGGGAGTCTGGAAGCAGGTTCAGGGAGTGAATAATTTAATAAATGAACAAAGCATAATACAAAACAAGAAACACAAACAACGCACAGACATGAATCAGAAACAATGACGCCTGGGGGAGGAACCAAAGCAAAAAAAGAAAGTCCTCTCACTGTCAACTGTGTTAATTTTCAGCAAACTTGACATGTGCAAATATGTGAAAATAAGATTCAACAACAGACATAAACTGAGCAAGTTCCACAGACATGTGACTAACAGAAATTGAATAATGTGTCCCTGAACAAAGAGGGGGTTAAAATCAAAAGTAACAGTCAGTATCTGGTGTGGCCACCAGCTGCATTTAAGTACTGCACTGCATCTCCTCCTCATGGACTGCACCAGATTTGCCAGTTCTTGCAGTGAGATGTTACCCCACTCTTCCACCAAGGCACCTGCAAGTTCCTGGACATTTCATAGCCCTAGCCCTCACTCTCCGATCCAACAGGTCCCAGACGTGCTCAATGAGATTGAGATCCTGGCTCTTCGCTGGCCAAGGCAGAACACTGAATTTCCTGTTTTGGAGGAAATCACGCACAGAACGAGCAGTGTGGCTTGTGGCATTGTCATGCTGGATGGTCATGTCAGGATGAGCCTGCAGGAAGGGTACCACATGAGCGAGGAGGATGTCTTCCCTGTAACGCACAGCGTTGAGATTGCCTGCAATGACAACAAGCTCAGTCCAATGATGCTGTGACACACCGCACCAGACCATGACGGACCAAATTGTAATCGGCTTGGGCCGATGGCCGATAGGTTGCTGGTTTTGGGTCCCTGACTTGACTTGATGGGAGATCTGTCGACATGCCCTTGGGTGGGGCCCTTGACCCTGGTTTCTCCTGTGAGTCGCTCTGGATGGGAGTCTGCTAGATGACTGATGTAATGTAAATGTTGAGTGGATTCACTGCAGGTTAAAAAAATCTATAAAAAATGTAAACTAAATAAACAATACATACAGTTGAAGTCAGAAGTTTACATACACCTTAGCCAACTACATTTAAACTCAGTTTTTCACAATTCCTGACATTTAATCCTAGTAAAAATACCCTGTCTTGGGTCAGTTAGGATCGCCACTTTATTTTAAGAATGTGAAATGTCAGAATAATAGTAGAGAGCTTTTCTTTCTTTCATCACATTCCCAGTGGGTCAGAAGTGTACATACATTCAATCAGTATTTGGTAGCATTGCCTTTAAATGGTTTAACTTGGGTCAAATGTTTCAGGTAGCCTTCCACAAGCTTCCCACAATAAATTGGGTGAATTTTGGCCCATTTCTCCTGACAGAGATGGTGTAACTGAGTCAGGTTTGTAGGCCTCCTTGATCGCACACGCTTTTTCAGTTCTGCCCACACATTTTCTGTAGGATTGAGGTCAGGGCTTTGTGATGGCCACTCCAATACCTTGACTTTGTTGTCCTTAAGCCATTTTGCCACAACTTTGGAAGTGTGCTTGGGGTCATTTCAATGTTTGTTTTTTATCAGACAGAAGAACATTCCTCCAAAAAGTACGATCTTTGTGCCCATGTTCAGTTGCAAACGTAGTCTGGCTTTTCAATGGCGGTTTTGGAGCAGTGGCTTCTTCCTTGCCGAGCGGCCTTTCAGGTTATGTTGATATAGGACTCATTTTACTGTGGATATAGATACTATTGTACCTGTTTCCTCCAACATCTTCACAGGGTCCTTTGCTGTTGTTCTGGGATTGATATGCACTTATCACACCAAAGTACGTTCATCTATAGGAGACATAACGCATCTCCTTCCTGAGTGGTATGACGGTTGCGTGGTCCCGTGGTCCCGTGGTGTTTATACTTGCCTACTATTGTTTGTACATGTGAACATGGTACCTTCAGGCATTTGGAAATTGCTCCTAAGGATGAACCAGACTTGTGGAGGTCTACAATTTATTTTCTGAGGTCTTGGCTGATTTCTTTTGATTTTCCCATGATGTCAAGCAAAGAGGCACTGAGTTTGAAGGTAGGCCTTGAAATACATCCACAGGTGCACCTCCAATTGACTCAAATTATGTAAATTAGCCTATCAGAAGCTTCTAAAGCCATGACATCATTTTCTGGAATTTTCCAAGCTGTTTAAAGGCACAGTCAACTTAGTGTATGTAAACTTCTGACCCACTGGAATTGTGATACAGTGAATTATAAGTGAAATAATCTGTCTGTAAAGTAAACAATTGTTGGAAAAATTACTTGTGTCATGCACAAAGTAGATGTCCTAACCGACTTGCCAAAACTATAGTTTGTTAACAAGAAATGTGTGGAGTGGTTGAAAAACTAGTTTTATTGTCTCCAACATAAGTGTATGTAAACTTCTGACTTCAATTGTAAATAAAAGTAGTAGTCAATGTCAATATCTATTCAATGTTAGGATCTACACATGGTGCTATGGCTATATCTCAAAATATTGATATGACATCATCTATCCAAATCCAAATAAAATATTAAATCGAACTTGAATTTCAGTCAATATCTATATTTTCAGTAATTACCTTAACCCTTTGATATTATTGCATAATTACCTTGATTGTATGTATGAGCGCTAAAACCTAGTTTTCATTTCATTGAGAAACTGTGGCATGTGGTTCTGTCGCTGGAGTTATATGTGGTATTGTAGCCAGTGTCTGTCTGTTTGTTTGTCTTAAGAATGATCCAATAGGATCATCATTTAAACTAGACTCTCCCCTTTAATCCCTGACATTGGCGCCGTAGTCGACCGGTCCTTTTTCATATCGCTCCTTTCGCCTCTCTCAGAGGCACATTACAGTACATATGAAGAATTGTTATTGCGAGTCATTGTTTTTCTAATTGAAAGGCAGCATGTTTGACTGGCCTGTGGAACAAACACACTGAAGGATTAATTAAATAGATTCGGTCCCCAGCAGTGTAGCGGTCCCGCTGGTCAAATCAGCACAAAGACTCAGCAGCTTCTTAGAAGATTAATTGCTGGCAACATTAAGCCATTAAAATCTCATCTCAGAGTAATCATCTATCAAAGTCTCGGAATTCATTTATGTCCCATAAAGACTCAAGCGTAATCCTGATTAGCAGTCTTTGCCTCCGACCGTCAGATAAGGGCCCATTGTGGAAGAGAGGCTCTTGACCATTGTCAAAAACAATAACTGAATGTCATTGTCAATTGACTCCTGTATAAATGACAACGGAAAAGATTATGTTGTCATACCAGCTGCGTGGCAGATCATTCACAGCGGACCTAAAAGCTAAGTAATAACTGGAGAACGAATACCTGATTATCTTCATCAAGAAAAAGCAACAAGACCTCAATGTCGGGCATCACGCCCACCTACAGCCCAGAATAAACATCACATGGTGCTCTCCCCCTTACAACACACATGTATCATCTTACTTTGCAAGTCCTTGTTTCTGACAAAGGGATAAAAAGCCCTCATCAGTTTCATCTGCACATTTGGTTGTGTCACTCTCTGACGAACGAATGAGACGTGCCGTTATATCTACTGATCTACTTCTTTAAGGTCAATGGATTCCTACATCGCCTTGCGCTCACAAAACGTCTTTGTCATTCGAGCGTGCACATTAAAACCTTGTTATGTTACATCACTGTGGGAAGGGGGGGGGGGGGGGGGGGGAGAACACGAAACACACCTTAACAGTCCTACTGTACGGTCACTGATGGAGCATTGTGTTGCCTCTATCTTGGCTTCCCTTTGATGCCAGATTGCTTTCACAGTCCATGGAGCGCATAATGAAAATATTCCACTGTACACCTATACAACATGTACAGTTCAACTGTAGGGAGCTTTGTTCACTGTCGAAGAAAGCCACAACGGGACACAATTGAACACTTTGTGAAGGAATGATGGGTACAAAGTCATTTGATCTTCATGGGCTATCATGGTGGTTTTAACTTCCTTTAAAGAGGTGGCTCGAGTTCGAACAGTAAACAATGAGGAGCTCTGTAGACACAGGTTGACGTTGGCCTGGAGGCAGAACTCTGCAATTTCCCGAGCTGCAAAGTCAAAATTGTCTAAATGGCTAAAAATGTGCTTTGAATTTAAGGCTAGGGTTAGCAGTGTGGTTAAGATTAGGGTTAGATTGTATGACTTTGTGACTGTGCTAGCTAGCGAATACTCTGCAGAGCTGCCTCCAAGTCAAGATTCATGACAATAAATGCCAACCTTCTCTGTAGAGCCCAGAAGTTGGATTCCACCTGAGACGTCCGGGTATCAGATCCTTATTGCCATAACACTGGGGTTAGTGACTAAGGTGAGGACAATGTTGCTTTCCTAGAGTCATTTGTAAATGTGAGGAGAAACAGTATGAAGAATAGAAACTATATTCTCCATGATCACTATATGGAGTCAATGTTTAATTGAATGTAATTGAATAGCTTGTATGTCCTTACATAGCACTGTTGGCTGCCAAAAGTAACGCACTTACAAAGATTTAGATAATTTACCATTTGTGAGGTTTTTGGACAGCGAATTCTTCCATTTTCTCTCCCATCTTCCCTTACTCCTAATCTTTTACAATAACTATTATCATAGGCTCAGTCAGCCAGGAATTCCTATATCCAGATATCTGATAGGTCAACATAGATAGACCCTAAAAGAGAAACATCCAGTGAATGTTTGTTTTCACAGTATTGTCTGTGGTACTCTGGGGGGCTCTTTTGACATTTGAGAAAAAGAGGAACCAACCAAGCATTAAATATTGAACAGCTTTAGCTGCTTGGACTCTCCTGTCTTCTCAGTGTGTTCTGTGGCGTTCCCTAGACTCCTCCAGTCGAGGCTTTGCACCTTCCAGACAGTATGTTACCTCAGCGTCACTGTGCACCTCTGTCTAGACCTCTGTCGCTAGACTCAAGGCTTGTTTAATGCAACCAGGCACAGGAATCTAGTGGATTTTCTGCACTGCACTTTCAGACAACTTGCTGAAAGTGAGCTATTTAGTCTATGTCTTTGAACTATACTATATGTGTGTTAGTGTCTGAGGTAGTGTGGCACACACAGACAGACACACAGACAGACACACAGACAGACACACAGACAGACACACAGACACACACAGACAGACACACAGACACACACAGACAGACACACAGACACACAGACACACACACACAGACACACAGACAGACACACACACACACACACACACACACACACACACACACACACACACACACACACACACACACACACACACACACACACACACACACACACAGAGCATACATGGTGTCTGTATCAGGTTAATGGGCCCGCGGTCCAATAGCTAATCAGCTTTATTAGTGGCACTAAAACCAATCTGTGCTGATCAGACACGCCAGCTGTCTACAGCCTCATTGTCACAGGATCTCCTCTCATCTCATACACCAAACGGCGGGAATGATCATTCAATTGATCCGTTAACCTGTGTATCTGTGACAGTGACTGATTTTAGCCAGCTGGTTAGAGTTATTATGTTACTGTACTGACGCTGCAGTAGGTAGGCTACACTGTCCTCTCTGGATGTTATATTACTGTACTGACGCTGCAGTAGGTAGGCTACACTGCCCTCTCTGGATGTTGTATTACTGTACTCACACTGCTGTAGGTAGGCTACACTGTCCTCTCTGGATGTTATATTACTGTACTCACACTGCAGTAGGTAGGCTACACTGTCCTCTGGATGTTATATTACTGTACTCACGCTGGAGTAGGTAGGCTACACTGTCCTCTCTGGATGTTATATTACTGTACTCACACTGCAGTAGGTAGGCTACACTGTCCTCTCTGGATGTTATATTACTGTACTCACACTGCAGTAGGTAGGCTACACTGTCCTCTCTGGATGTTATATTACTGTACTCACGCTGCAGTAGGTAGGCTACACTGTCCTCTCTGGATGTTATATTACTGTACTCACGCTGCAGTAGGTAGGCTACACTGCCCTCTCTGGATGTTATATTACTGTACTCACGCTGCAGTATGTATGCTACACTGCCCTCTCTGGATGTTATATTACTGTACTCACGCTGCAGTAGGTAGGCTACACTGTCCTCTCTGAATGTTATATTACTGTACTCACGCTGCAGTAGGTAGGCTACACTGTCCTCTCTGGATGTTATATTACTGTACTCACGCTGCAGTAGGTAGGCTACACTGCCCTCTCTGGATGTTATATTACTGTACTCACGCTGCAGTAGGTAGGCTACACTGTCCTCTCTGGATGTTGTATTACTGTACTCACACTGCAGTAGGTAGGCTACACTGCCCTCTCTGGATGTTGTATTACTGTACTCACACTGCAGTATGTAGGCTACACTGTCCTCTCTGGATGTTATATTACTGTACTCACGCTGCAGTAGGTAGGCTACACTGTCCTCTCTGGATGTTATATTACTGTACTGACGCTGCAGTATGTATGCTACACTGTCCTCTCTGGATGTTATATTACTGTACTCACGCTGCAGTATGTAGGCTACACTGCCCTCTCTGGATGTTGTATTACTGTACTCACGCTGCAGTAGGTAGGCTACACTGTCCTCTCTGGATGTTATATTACTGTACTCACACTGCAGTAGGTAGGCTACACTGTCCTCTCTGGATGTTATATTACTGTACTCACACTGCAGTAGGTAGGCTACACTGTCCTCTCTGGATGTTATATTACTGTACTCACACTGCAGTAGGTAGGCTACACTGCCCTCTCTGGATGTTGTATTACTGTACTCACGCTGCAGTAGGTAGGCTACACTGTCCTCTCTGGATGTTATATTACTGTACTCACGCTGGAGTAGGTAGGCTACACTGTCCTCTCTGGATGTTATATTACTGTACTCACGCTGCAGTAGGTAGGCTACACTGTCCTCTCTGGATGTTATATTACTGTACTCACGCTGCAGTAGGTAGGCTACACTGCCCTCTCTGGATGTTGTATTACTGTACTCACGCTGCAGTAGGTAGGCTACACTGCCCTCTCTGGATGTTGTATTACTGTACTCACGCTGCAGTAGGTAGGCTACACTGTCCTCTCTGGATGTTATATTACTGTACTCATGCTGCAGTAGGTAGGCTACACTGTCCTCTCTGGATGTTGTATTACTGTACTCACGCTGCAGTAGGTAGGCTACACTGCCCTCTCTGGATGTTGTATTACTGTACTCACGCTGCAGTAGGTAGGCTACACTGCCCTCTCTGGATGTTATATTACTGTACTCACGCTGCAGTAGGTAGGCTACACTGTCCTCTCTGGATGGGCATTGTGTTCACTCTGACCAGTAACAGGTATTCTGATACCGTTCATGTACGATTGAATGACAGTGGCTTGATAATCTGATAATGGTTTAAATGATTAATTAGATGATTAAATAAATGAATGAAGTAGACAAATAACGAATGCTTGGAAGTGCAAAAGGAATGTTGATTTTGCTTCGATGGACATTGCATGTCTTATGAAGGCTCTTCCTGAAACATTTAATAATGAGTTGTAATTTGTTAGCTAGGCCTAATCTCAGTGGGATTGTGGCAGACATGACAACGTAGAGAACTGAACATGATACACTCTACCCATCACTCTACCCATCTCTTTCAAAGCAAGATACACGACCCAAAGATATCCCAACTCACTTCTGCCAAATTACATAAACATGTCACCTCACATCCCATGCCTACGCACCGCTGGAACATCCGGGAGTTCAAGTGGGGTTCAAACCAACAACAACTTACCACGTGTTTAACTATGATGACAAGCATGGTTCCCTCATCAAATGCATCAACAGTCGCCATATATCAAAACCAATGTGGCTTAGAAGTAAATTGTGATCCCCCATAGGAGAAAAAATCCCTTGATCCACATCTTCAAAGCTGTGGTCAATTTCCTGTGAACACTAGTATGTGGTGGGCACACACAGGGGAGACCCCTACCAGAGCAGGCACACACACACGCACAGAGGAGACCCCTACCAGAGCAGGCACACACACACACGCAGAGGAGACCCCTACCAGAGCAGGCACACACACACACACGCACAGAGGAGACCCCTACCAGAGCAGGCACACACACACACACACACACACGCACAGGAGACCCCTACCAGAGCATGCACGCGCGCACATGCACGCGCACACACACGCGCACACACACACACACACACACACACACACACACACACACACACACACACACACACACACACACACACACACACACACACACACACACACACACACACACACACACACACACACAGTAAACCCAGATCCAAGTTGTCTTCAAGAGCACAGCTGTCCTGTTCTACAACTCTTAGAACAGGACAGCCTTGTGAGCATCACAGCTGGATAGAGTTAGCTGTGCTCGCAAATGGAATTGGGGTTTCCAAAACAAAGGCAAAACCATCGCAAGTTGTTTTTTGCACTTTCATGGGGAATAAAATTGTGTTTTGTTCTGTCATAAACACTTTTTAATTCACAATTCATGTGACACACACACTCAATTACTCAAGATTTCAGAGAAGGGGTCAACATTGATAGGGTGTGACTTGCACATTAATGGCAGGGTACTTACCATGGTGGCATAAGATGTTCCTCAAGAAATGAAGCCTGTTTCGCCCCTGGCTCTGCAAAATCCACAGCAATGATACATCCACACAAATTGCACATTCATCTGCAGGACATGAAGCTTAGGGACGTCAGATGGACACTCCTGGATGGCGTTCCTGGGCAGTGACTGCACCCCACCACCGTCATGAACTGACTACCATCTACTATCCCAACATTTCAGCAGGCAACATTCGGCTGCCGTGTTCATCTTAGTTTGTCTTGAAACTGTGCGACTTCATCAAATCCCCATACAGTCTGGACTCTGATGACCTATAGAGCCAGT
Organism: Oncorhynchus kisutch; assembly: GCF_002021735.2. Lineage (NCBI taxonomy): Eukaryota > Metazoa > Chordata > Actinopteri > Salmoniformes > Salmonidae > Oncorhynchus > Oncorhynchus kisutch. Next base: position 40,614,347 of record NC_034189.2, read on the forward strand.
AGTGGGTAGACCCACTGTTTCAACACCCTACTAAACGTAGAATGGATTAACACTTAAAGTAACGCATCATTTAACACTTAAACACACAAAATAGCCAAATACCAAAGTATTACACTACGCAAAAAATGCCGTGGGGCTGATCTCAGAAACTTCTGGGGGAATGTTGAAGTGATTTTGAAGTGAACAGACAACAGTCTACTCTATGTGACCAAAACATTAATCTTAGATAAATATATATTTTCTATACAGATCCGATATCTGTAGGTAGTGACCCATCAGAGTGACCCCTCCTGTCTCAGCCTCCAGTATTTATGCTGCAGTAGTTTATGTGTCGGGGGGCTGGGGTCAGTTTGTTATATCTGGAGTACTTCTCCTGTCCTATTCGGTGTCCTGTGTGAATCTAAGTGTGCGTTCTCTAATTCTCTCCTTCTCTCTTTCTTTCTCTCTCTCGGAGGACCTGAGCCCTAGGACCATGCCCCAGGACTACCTGACATGATGACTCCTTGCTGTCCCCAGTCCACCTGGCCATGCTGCTGCTCCAGTTTCAACTTCCACCTGACTGTGCTGCTGCTCTAGTTTCAACTGTTCTGCCTTATTATTATTCGACCATGCTGGTCATTTATGAACATTTGAACATCTTGGCCATGTTCTGTTATAATCTCCACCCGGCACAGCCAAAAGAGGACTGGCCACCCCACATAGCCTGGTTCCTCTCTAGGTTTCTTCCTAGGTATTGGCCTTTCTAGGGAGTTTTTCCTAGCCACCGTGCTTCTACACCTGCATTGCTTGCTGTTTGGGGTTTTAGGCTGGGTTTCTGTACAGCACTTTGAGATATCAGCTGATGTACGAAGGGCTATATAAATACATTTGATTTGATTTGATTTGATTTTGATTTGAGGTAAAAGATATCGAGTTCTATGTGTGTTCTGACAGGCCGCTGGGCAGATATTTCCAATCAGAAGAGACAACACCCCCCCCCCCCCCCCCCCCGGACACACACACAGTATTAACCCCTTCTGCATCGTCGCATAAGGTCAGTTAGATAAGCCCTGTGGATTTCCACACACGCCATGGTTCTCGTGAACTTGACCTCTGTCAAATTCATTACCGAAATACCTTCTGTTGGGGGGGGTTGAAGGAGGGTGAGTGGCATGTGAACAAAGTAAGCCCCTCACGCCCGCTCTACTCCCTCCCGGTCGATTAGCCTAATGTACCCCATATGTCCAGTCCAGTTGAAAACTGATGGATGAGGAGTGGACTGATTAGAGGAGGGGGTTCATGTTAATGCTAGGCGTTTTATTGGGCACGCTGTGTTGTGGCCACATCCAGTACGCCAACCTTGGCCAGGCCTCTCCGTGCTTTTTCGGCCCTGGCTAAGACTGGACAAGGGACTGGAGAGGGCAGAAGGTCCCCTTTTAATTAGAATACGGCCTTAGCTGGGACTCCCCTCTCGACTCCCCTCCTGGCCGGTAGTCAGCAGATGCTACTGACCACTAATCCTATGCGAGGAACTTAATTGTATCTGCTTTAAATAACAGTTTGTCCCCCCGTCCGGGCGAATCAAGCTCTGACTGCCGCAGACGGTAGAGCTGTGATTAAGGACCTATTGCTGTTAATGGGGAAACCACTTCATTCACTGGCCTAATAAAAGCTGGATAAGTATCCGTCGCCTATTGACTCACTGACTTGGCTCTCATCCGATGGAATTCCTTGATGCTACACAAGTGCTTTTTGGGGGGTGTTTGATTGAGGATAAGTACGAAGCTTTGCCTCTTGCCTGGGTGACTGGAAAAGTCTCAAAGGCCATTTCTCTCTTAATCACTCTCTGGGGGTTTGGTTGTATGACAGGAGTGATGATATTCAATGCACATGCTGTATCATGTGAACGTGCACTTCTTGGTGACGCACATAAAGTACCCAGAGTGTACAAAACATTAGGAACACCTGCTCTTTCCACGACATAGACTGACCAGATGAATCCAGGTGAAAGCTATGATCCCATATTGATGTCACCTGTTAAATCCACTTCAATCAATGTAGATGAAGGGAAGAAGACAGGTTAAAGAAGGATTTTTAACCATTGAAACAATTGAGACATGGATTGTGTATGTGTGTGATTCAGAGAGTGAATGGGCAAGACAGAATATGTAAGTGTCTTTGAACAGGGTATGGTAGTAGGTGCCAAGCGCACCAGTTTGAGTGTGTCAAGAACTGCAACGCTGCTGGGTTTTTGACACTCAACAGTTTCCCGTGTGTATCAAGAATGGTCCACCACCCAAAGCACATCCAACCAACTTGACGCAACTATGGGAAGCATTGGAGTCAACATGGGCCAGCATCCCTGTGGAACGCTTTTGACACCTTGTAGAGCCAAATGGAGACTGTTCTGAGTGATTTTTCCTCTCTTTTTCAATAATGAAAAAGTGAACACATGTTTTTAGACATTTTTGCTAATGTATTTCAAATTAAATACAGAAATATCTCATTTACATAACTATTCACACCCCTGAGTCGATACATGTTAGAATCACCTTTGGCAGCGATTACAGCTGTGAGTCTTTCTGGGTAAGTCTCTAAGAGCTTTGCACACCTGGATTGTAAAATATTTGCATATTATTATTTTAAAATTCTTCAAGCTCTGTCAAGTTAGTTGTTTATCATTGCTAGACAGCCATTTTCAAGTCTTGACATAGACTTTCACGGCCGTTTAAGTCTAAACTGTAACTAGGCCACTCAATTCTGTCTTGGTAAGCAGCTCCAGTGCATATTTGGCCTTGTGTTTAAGGTTATTGTCCTACTGAAAGGTGAATTTGTCTCCCAGTGTCTGTTGGAAAGCAGACTGAACCAGGATTTCCTCGAGGATTTTTCCTTTGCTTAGCTCTATTCTGTTTATTTTTTATTCAAATAAAAATCCCTAGTCCTTACCGATGCCAGGCACACCCATACAATGATGCAGCCACCACCATGCTTGAAAATATGAGGCGTGTTACTCAAAGCTTTGTATTCAGGACATAAAGTTAATTTCTTTGTCATTTTTTTTGTTTTTGCAGTTTTACGTAATGCCTTGTTGCAAACAGGATACATGTTTGGGAATATTTTTATTATGTGAATACTTCCTTCTTTTCACTCTGTAATTTAGATTAGTATTGTGGAGTAAGTACAATGTTGTTGATCCATCCTCAGTTGTCTCCTATCACAGACATTAAACTATGTAACTGTTTAAAAGTCATCATTGGCCCTGAGCGGTTTCCTTCTTCTCCGGCAACTAAGTTAGGACGGACGCCTGTATCTTTGTAGTGATTGGGTGTATTGATACACCATCCGAAGGGTAATTAATAACTTCACCATGCTTAAAGGGATATTCAATGTACGTTTTTCTTTTACCCATCTACCAATAGGTGCCTTTCTTTGCGAGGCGTTGGAAAACCTCCCTGGTCTTTGTGGTTGAATCTGTGTTTGAAATTCACTGCTCGACTGAGGGACCTTACAGATAATTGTATGTGTGGGGTGCAGAGATATCATGCTAAACACTATTATTGCACACAGCGTGAGTCCATGCAACTTATTATGTGACTTGTTGAGCACATTTTTACTCCTGAACTTATTTAGGCTTGCCATAACAAAGGGATTTAATACTGATTGACTCGAGACATTTCAGCTTTTCATTTTTATTAATTTGTAAACATTTCTAAAAACATAATTCCACTGACATTATTGTGTTCAATTTAATATGTACTGAACAAAAATATAAACAAAACACGCAACAATTTCAAAGATTTAACAGAGTTACAGTTCATATAAGGAAATCAGTCAATTGAAATAAATAAATTAGGCGCTAATCTATGGATTTCACATGACTGGGAACACCGAAATGCATCTGTTGGTCAGCGATACCTTAAAACAGAAAACCAGTCAGTATCTGGTGTGACAACCATTTGTCTCATGTAGCGCAACACATCTCCTTCGCATAGAATTGATCAGGCTGTTGATTGCGCCTGTGGAATGTTGTCCTACTCGTCTTCAATGGCTGTGCGAAGTTGCTGGATATCGGCGGGAACAGGAACATGTCTGGTGAGTATGCAGGAACTGGGACATTTTCAGCTTCCAGGAATGGTGTACAGATACTTGTGATATGGGGCAGTGCATTATCATGCTGAAACATGAGGTGATGGCGGAGGATGAATGGCACGACAATGGGCCTCAGGATCTCGTCATGGTATCTCTGTGCATTCAACTTGCCATTGATAAAATACAATTTCACTTCGTTGTCAGTAGCTCATGCCTGCCCATACCATAACCCCACCACCACCATGGGGCACTCTGTTCACAATGTTGACATCAGTTAACCACTCGCCCACACGACGCCATACACATGCTCTGCAATTTCTTTAAAATGATGTTGGAGGCAGTTTATGGTAGAGAAATTCATCTTACATTATCTGGCAACAGCTCTGGAGGACATTCCTCCAGTCAGCATGCCAATTGCACGCGCTCTCAATACATTTGTGATATTGTTTTGTGTGAAAAAATTGCACATTCTAGAGTGGCCTTTTATTGTCCCCCAGCACAAGGTGCACCTGTGTAATGATCATGATGTTTAATCAGCTTATTGATATGCATGGATTATCTTGGAAAAGGAGAAGTGCTCACCAACAGGGATGTAAACAAATGTATGCACACATTTTGAGAGAAATAAGCTTTTTGTGCATATGAAACATTTCTGGGATACTTTAGTTCAGCTCAGCTTAAATGAAGGGCTGTAACACTAGAACATGTTTAAAAATTCAAGCGATGTGAATACTTTCTGAATGTCTTTTGGCAAAGACTGTTTTATATGAAACACCTGTTTGTTAAGCTTGCCTGCTCTAATATCCAACATGAAGTACAAACAATCAACTCATGCCAAAACATGAAATCATCTTTTTTTAAATATACATTTCACTGACCCAAAAATATGATACCGTACATGACTTTGTGTAACATACAGAGACAAACATATGCTGAGTAATAGCTACTTACTTTGATATATGATCTGTAGTATACATTTATACAGTTTGGGACTCCCAGTTCAACTGATGTTGTGCAGCTTAGGAAGATTTATGCTTCAGTGACCTGTAACATTTTCATAGGATTATGCTTTGTTTACTTTCTGGATGTGGCAGCATCCTCTATAGGGTAATAAACGCTCGTGCCTGAAGATCCCCCAGTCTAGACTCCGGTATTGCTTTAATGAGATTCCTACAGATTTACAGTTTGTTAAGCTTGTGGGCACAATATGGGCAGCAAAATACCTAGCTTTGTGGGACCTATAGTTATCCAACTGCATAGCCAGCCTGCAGCAGCCAAGTGATGCTTGTGCTGTTATTTACGTTTCCTCTCTGGCCGCTTGGAGTTGCAATTGTCTGCCCAGAGAACCGTTACACAGCTATCACGTGCTGAGCGTGACCAAGCACAGCAACAAATGTCGCAGGCTGGCTCATACAGTATGACTTTGAGTACGGTGCCCATATTAGGACATATTCACATGTCAATGGAAGTTGTTTCAGAGTCATTTAGATGTATAAATGTACAGTTGAAGTCGGAAGTTTACATACACTTAGGATACACATACACTTACATACACTTAAAACTTCAACCACTCCACACATTTCTTGTTAACAAACCATAGTTTTGGCAAGTCGGGTTAGGACATCTACTTTGTGCAGGACACAAGTCATTTTTCCAACAATTGTTTACAGACAGATTATTTCACTTATAATTCACTGTATCACAATTCCAGTGGGTCAAAAGTTTACATGATGTTACATTTACATGTTGTCATGGCTTTAGAAGCTTCTGATAGGCTAATTGACATCATTTGAGTCATTTGGAGGTGTACCTGTGGATGTATTTCAAGGCCTACCTTCAAACTCAGTGCCTCTTTGCTTGACATCATGGGAAAAATCAAAAGAAATCAGCCAAGACCTCAGAAAAACAATTGGAGACCTCCACAAGTCTGGTTCATCCATAGGAGCAATTTCCAAACGCCTGAAGGTACCATGTTCATCTGTACAAACAATAGTACGCAAGTATAAACACCATGGAAACATGCAGCCATCATGCTGCTCAGGAAGGATAACATGAAAGGCCACTCAGCAAGGAAGAAGCCACGGCACCAAAACCACCATAAAAAAGCCAGACTACACTTTGCAACTGCACATGGGGACAAAGATTGTACTTTTTGGAGAAATGTCCTCTGGTCTGATGAAACAAAAATAGAACTGTTTGACCATAATGACCATCGTTATGTTTGGAGGAAAAAGGGGAGGCTTGCAAGCTGAAGAACACCATCCCAACCGTGAAGCACGGGGGTGGCAGCATCATGTTGTGGGGGTGCTTTGCTGCAGGAGGGACTGATGCACTTCACAAAATAGATAGCATCATGAGGATGGAATGTTATGTTGATATATTGAAGCAACATCTCAAGACATCAGTCAGGAAGTTAAAGCTTGGTCACAAATGGGTCTTCCAAATGGACAATGGTCCCAAGCATACTTCCAAAGTTGTGGCAAAATGGCTTAAGGACAACAAAGTAAAGGTATTGGAGTGGCCATCACAAAGCTCTGACCTCAATCCTATAGAACATTTGTGGGCAGAACTGAAAAAGCATGTGCGAGCAAGGAGGCCTACAAACCTGACTCAGTAACACCAGCTCTGTCAGGAGGAATGGTCCAAAGTTCACCCAACTTATTGTGCGAAGCTTGTGGAAGGCTACCCAAAATGTTTGACCCAAGTTAAACAATTTAAAGTCAATGCTACCAAATACTAATTGAGTGTATGTAAACTTCTGACCCACTGGAAATGTGATGAACGAAATAAAAGCTGAAATAAATCATTCTCTCTACTATTATTCTGACACTTCACATTCTTAAAATAAAGTGGTGATCCTAACTGACCTAACCACTGTCTCTTTTCCACATCCACCGACTCCACAGGACACTGCTACAGTACAGCATTATCCTGATACGACACATTGCTAGGAACATTAAGCAACTACAATTTAACAAAGACCTAATCTGTCCGGCCATCTTATTTTCCAGTTTAATTCCTGTTCTACTTCTGTAGGGTAATTAAAAATGATCCATGGTGTGCGTCCCGCTCGAAACCTGCCCTGGGTATCTTTTATAAAGTGCGTAGGCCTGGTTAAGTAGGGGTTGAGGCCCTGGCATGCTGCCCAGTTCCATCCTCAGCTCCAGCCCCCTACAGCCTGTCCAGTTTAAAGAGGTGCTGGATGACATGCTGTAACGAGTGGAATGCCTGCAGCCTGCAGCTGGCCTGGCAGAGTCAGAGCAAAGAGAGGGAGAGAAAGCTCTACACACACTGTGGGACTACAGCCTCTCCTCTTCTGAACAGAGAGAGTGAGAGGCAGAGGGAGAGACAGAATCAAGTGAAAGGGGGCAGAGAGAGAGAGAGAGAGAGAGAGAGAGTCAGTGGCCAAAAGCAGCCTTAGTAAACCTGCACCCAGAAGGGCTCTCTCCAGGGTGTGTCCCCAGCCCCCAAGCCCCCATGGACCCCCAGGCCCCCGGGCACCAACCACCACGCCACAGCCTGCTGCTCACACCCACTCTGTTTACAGTGCAGGTTTATATAATCCACAGCCAAATACTCCACATTCTTATCTCACCCATTCATATCCTGAACTGGAGACGGGCTGAGTGCATCTGCATTTATATATCACCTCTTCTTTTCTTAGGCCCAGACACATGTTTCCCTTTTAAAGTCACGCCGGGGGAAACAATTTTCTAACTTAACATCAACATTTTGACATCTTCTTGGGAGGTTCTGACAGAACGCTTCTTCTAAAATCGGTCCAGTAGTATCAGGGCGGTTTCTATGAGGCGCCTGCTGCTCGGTAGAGAGGGAAAAAAGAGTTTGAGGAGGAAAGGTTTCCATTTCCCCCCCAAAAAAGCCATAAAAATGTAATGGTATCCAAACAGTGGAGTATCTGGTGTCAAGGACAGGTCAGGTCAGAGGAAGGCCCAGTATCTAGAGCTGATAGAATCTGAAACCTACAATGTGTTGTCTCACAGAACAGCACCTACACCTAAATACATCAGTGACAGCATTATGTCTTGCAAAGGCCCTGGACAACATCAAACCCCCTCTCAACACACACACACACACACACACATGCATACACAGAGAACCCAAACTAAAGGCCACGGTCATTGAGTGCTCAGCAAACAAACAGTGGCACATGAGAGGGTCAGGGTCTACCAGGGGTCAAGTAGAGTGGGCTGGAGAGGGGCCAGAGATGGACTGATAACCCACAGAGCTGCTTTGGAGAAGGCTTTACTTCCAGGCCTGATCTCCCTGTCGATATGGCCCGACGCCCAGGTCACTTCTCTCAGGTTACTCGCTGTGCGCCGTGTCCTGTTTGGTTCCCACTCCTATCATCCATCCCTACCCCCACGTCTCACACCCTCCTAGCCATGGACATGGTCCTTGGACATGGACTTGAGAGTTGAGAGATGGACTTGGTCCAGGGACCAAGACAAAGGTTGACCGTGGGCAATGTGCTACTGCTGGTGGTGGTGTGTTGGGAGCAGATAGAGGCTTTATCTGATAGAGGGGACCTGTTTTTAGCAAGAACAGCCAATCCCGATCACAAGAATTGCTTATACACAGTTATTTGGGATACAAGGGGATTTGTAGATTAGAAATCCTGATGACGGTAGTCGATCTCAAACACGTGCATTGACTCTGCTGTGAGGCTGGTCAAGGCAGCTATATGCCTGGAGAAGTATACTGCGTTTTCTTGTTTGCTGTTGTACTACTTTCCCAACAGACCTCTTTTAACAAGGCAATTCACTGAACTTCAGAGGCACTGGAAGGTGAACCTTTGCCCCGGTCTGAAGTCCTGAGCGCTCTGGAGCAGGTTTTCATCAAGGATTTGTCTTTGCTTATTTGAGCTGTTCTTGTCATAATATGGACTTGGTCTTTTGCCAAATAGGGCTATCTTCTGTATACCACCCCTACCTTGTCACAACACAACTGATTGGCTCAAATGCATTAAGACGGAAAGAAATTCCACAAATGAACTTTTAACAAGGCACACCTGTTAATTGAAATGCATTCCAGGTGACTACCTCATGAAGCTGGTTGAGAGAATGCCAAGAGTGTGCAAAGCTGTCATCAAGGCAAAGGGTGGCTATTTGAAGAATCTCAAATATAAAATATATTTTGATTTGTTTAACACTTTTTTGGCTACTACATGACTCCATGTGTGTTATTTCATAGTTTTGATGACTTCACTATTATTCTACAATGTAGAAAATAGTAAAAATAAATAAAAACCCTTGAATGAGTTGGTGTCCTAAAACTTTTGACCGGTAGTGTATATATATAATGTATTCGGAAGCTACTCAGACCTCTTACATTTTTCCACATTTTGTTACATTACAGCCTAATTCTAAAATTGATTAAATTGTGTGTGTGTGTGTGTGTCCAAAGTATATATTTTTTAAACAACTGAAATATCACAATTACATAAATATTCAGACCCTTCCTAATATTGAGTTACACCCTCTTTTGCAGCCACAATTAATCGGGGTATGGACTCTATAAGGTGTCGAAAGCGTTCCACAGGGATGTTGGCCCATGTTGACTCCAATGCTTCCCAAAGTTGTGTCAAGTTGGCTGGATGTCCTTTGGGTGGTGGACCATTCTTGATACACACGGAAAACTGTTTGGCGTGAAAAACCCAGCAGCGTTGCAGTTCTTGACAAACTCAAACCGGTGCACCTGGCACCTACTACCATACCCTGTTCAAAGTCACTTCAATATTTTGTCTTGCCCATTCACTCTCTGAATCACACACATACACAATCCATGTCTCAATTGTTTCAATGCTTAAAAATTCTTCTTTAACCTGTCTCCTCCCCTTCATCTACATTGATTGAAGTGGATTTAACAGGTGACATCAATATGGGATCATAGCTTTCACCTGGATTCATCTGGTCAGTCTATGTCGTGGAAAGAGCAGGTGTTCCTAATGTTTTGTACACTCAGTTTATATAGTATGTGTACTGCAGACAACACTTTGCATTGACTAAATACAAAGTCTAAATATAAAGTCTTAAACGGAGACCTTTGGCCTTTGAATGTTGACCTCTTGTGAATCATTTGCTGATGGTATCATACTTCTCATTCCTAAAGTAACCCAGCCCGACAATCTTACATATTCCACCAGTCACTCCCTCATCTGATACCAGACAACATTGTCCAAAACTGTTGATGTGGAACCAAAACTTGTCATTGGCATTTTGAGAACGGAGGAGGGGAGGGCAGCCTGAGCCTGTTTATTTGACCCACACTGGCTGCCCGGGCCAGACTTTTATGACATGTCAGAGTTCTGCTATAAACACGGGGGTGCCTCTTGTCATCAAGGGCATCCGTCTGAGAAAGAGCTCGCCCGCCACCTGCCATGAACTTCAAAGAGGTTCCAGAGGAGAGCCAGAGGAGACCCGTGTGAGTCTGATTCATCACCACTAGAAGAGAAGAGGAGGAAAAACAAAAGGGACCCTGTTGACCTTTCCCTCCACTCCCTCCACCCCTCTGTCCCCAGTCCCCTCCACCTCCACCACTTCCACCCCTCTGTCCCCAGTCCCCTCCACCTCCACCCCTCTGTCCCCAGTCCCCTCCACCACTTCCACCCCTCTGTCCCCAGTCCCCTCCACCTCCACTCCCTCCACCCCTCTGTCCCCAGTCCCCTCCACCACCTCCACCACTTCCACCCCTCTGTCCCCAGTCCCCTCCACCTCCACTCCCTCCACCCCTCTCTCCCCAGTCCCCTCCACCTATACCACTTCCACCCCTCTGTCCCCAGTCCCCTCCACCTCCACTCCCTCCACCCCTCTGTCCCCAGTCCCCTCCACCTCCACCCCTCTGTCCCCAGTCCCCTCCACCTCCACCACTTCCACCACTGTGTCCCCAGTCCCCTCCACCTCCACCCCTCTGTCCCCAGTCCCCTCCACCTCCACTCCCTCCACCCCTCTGTCCCCAGTCCCCTCCACCTCCACCACCTCCACCCCACTGTCCCCAGTCCCCTCCACCTCCACCACTTCCACCCCTCTGTCCCCAGTCCCCTCCACCACCTCCACCCCTAGAGATTGAGAGGCCAGACGGCAGATTCCTCCGAGCAAATAGAGAAGAAGCTCTCTCTCTCTCTCTCTCTCTCTCTCTCTCTCTCTCTCTCTCTCGTCTCAGTACAAAGTTCATTGCTGGCATTTGTTTACTCTTTGTAACCCCTTTGTCTGTCTGCACCAGAAATGCGCAGGTTATTATCCCAAAACAAGAGACAGAAAGCAGGAATGTCAGGGCCTCGCGGCTCGCGGTGACGGTATGCATCCTTTGTCAACATCAAATACCACTGTCACTTCATTTCCTTCGAAAATGAATTCTTACTGCAGAATTCATTCCAGACGTGGGGTCGTACAGAGCTCCAGACAGACAGAGTAACCTTGCGGGTCTACTTTAATGTGTACTGCAGCAAAGAGCAACAGTGGATTTGCAACATCAAAGTTGAATGAAAGTTGGGGGAGATGAAGATCGTGTTGAAAGGAAATGCCTTGATCTAGTGAGTCTGTGGAGAATCCCGGGAAGGACAAATATGTCCGCACAGAAAGAGACTTATTTTCCTGTCTGTGTTGTTGCTTTTACCCACGTCCCGGTGGAGGTTTAAGATGTTGGTCTGCAGTCCACTTTATTCGATGACATTTCAGAGATGCTCCGGCAGTCTGGAATGCAGTACGAGGCCATCACATGAAGTTCAGCTTGTACCACACCTAATTCCACTGTCTGTGTTCCAAATGACGCGCTATTCTCTATGTAGTGCACTATATAGGTACTACGGTGCCATTTGGACCGCAAACACTAAATAAGACAAACACTGACTCCAATGGGAACCTTTTTCTGGTACATGCAAAAGTGAGTGTGTTTCATCATTGTCAATATCATCTTCATCATCCCCATCAACTGTGACATCATCACTATCCTCATCATCCTAATCATCATCCTCATTAGTGCCATCATCATCCTCCAATCTTTTCAATCAGCGATGCGGTCTCTTTCTCTGTGGTGTCAGGCTCAAACTGCAGGGTGTGAAAAGTGAGGCGTGCAAATCAGAGCCGACCAGAGGTTAGACAGAGGTGACGGAGAAGACCGGTGATTAGTGCTGCGGTTTTGTCTTCCCTCTGGTCCCTCTGGTCTCTGAGGCCTCCTCCATGGTGCTGAGCCTGGCTGTGGGGGGAGGAGCCATGTTACGGGACGTCCCTCCGCTCTCACCTTTCCCTTCTCTTCTCACGTTCCTCCTACAGCCTGTTCACAGAGATAACAAAGAGCACCGCTGCCATTGATCTCCCAAGGCCACGAACGATGCCAAGTAAACAAAGGCTGATGGAAATATCAGCATCTGAGAGGACAGCAGGCATCCATTGTCCAGCCTGTGTGTGTGTGTGTGTGTGTGTGTGTGTGTGTGTGTGTGTGTGTGTGTGTGTGTGTGTGTGTGTGTGTGTGTGTGTGTGTGTGTGTGTGTGTGTGTGTGCGCGCGAGCATGTGGGTGAGTGAGTGAGTGAGTGAGTGAGTGAGTGAGTGAGTGAGTGAGTGAGTGAGTGAGTGAGTAAGTGAGTGAGTGAGTGAGTGATACAGAGAGAGTGAGCGAGAGGGAGGTAGAGCATGAGAGAGGGAGGCAGTGAGAGAGAGAACAGCCAAGAATGAGAAATGGAGAAAGAAGGTATGGAGAAAGAGAGAGAGAAAGAGAGGAAGGGAGAAAGAAAGAGAGTGCCCTGGGCGCCTCAGTGATAATAGGTTGTGACAGCCAGGCCACGCTGCCATTCCATTGTGACAGACAGAGATGAGCAGCACAGTGGGATGGGAGTGTGTGTGTAAGGGAGTGGGTGTATGTGTGTGGTGGAGTGTGTGTGTGTGTGGCAGAGAGTGAGGTCAGGGCTCCGCTGGCTCTCAATCCACTGTGCTGATGATACTATGGACAGGGGAGTGAGGGAGTGGGGGTACAGAGGGTGGAGCATGGGAGGCGCCCGTCAACCCCCCCTTCCTACCCTCAGGGCTATGCTTCCCCTCACGTACACCAAAACACAGGGGGGTTATTAGCCTGTGGGGTGGGAGTCACTCATCACCCCAACCACAGTACACTGGTTCACACCAAGACTGATTTGGTCAAATAAAATGTAACATGAATGAATGTACTGTTACGTGTTATCAAGTGGCTCTCTGTTCTTACTATCAGGTGATTATCTCAGGTGTTCCTAATATATCTCCTTATCTTCTTCCACAAGTATTTACCAGTGATAATTAAAAACATGTTATCTCGCTCTCTCTCCCTCCCCTCTCACTCTCTGTGTCTCCCTCCTCTCCCTCTCACCCTCTCTCTCTCCCTACCCTCTTACTCTCTGTGTCTCCCTCCTCTCCCTCTCACCCTCTCTCTCTCCCTCCCCTCTCACTCTCTGTGTCTCCCTCCTCTCCCTCTCACCCTCTCTCTCTCCCTCCCCTCTCACTCTCTGTGTCTCCCTCCTCTCCCTCTCACCCTCTCTCTCTCCCTCCCCTCTCACTCTCTGTGTCTCCCTCCTCTCCCTCTCACCCTCTCTTCCTCTGACAAACTGTGAGATGACACAGATGGGAAACACCCTTTCATTTTCAAATACTTCCTTGGTAAGGGATGGGGTTGGTTCATGCATGTCCTCTGCTGCCAATCCCAGCCTCCCTCCCTTGTATTTGGCCTGGAAGGAAGGCTGTCCTCCTCTTCTCCTCCTCTCCTTTCCTCCTCTCGCCTCTTCATCCGGCACAATGCGGGAGGTCAGGGAAGGGAGGGAGTAATTTAGTCTCAGAGTGTTGGGAAATAAATCAGCCGTCTTTAGACAAGGCTAGTTGGGGGCCCTGACCACCAAGGCCAGGGGCCAGGGGAGGGGACCCATACGAGAGTTAAAGGTCAAAGGTTAGACACTCTCGTGTTGGAAAACCCTTCATAAAGAGGCCCAGAGAGCAGGGTGTAATGAGGAGGGTGGGGAGGGAACCCGGCTGTAATTAATACACCTGTCACAAGTAAATATGGGGGCTCTGGGGTCACGGAGCAATTTGTTTAGTCATAGGGGTCTCGAAAACATCACTCCAGAGGTGTACAATGATCCTATTTATGTCAGAGGTGTTCCCCTTGGTACACAGGTACCTTGGGAAACTGTTGAGACACAGGACATTGTGCATTCATGCCCATTAATAACAAGGGGAAACTGTAGGGTTTCTTTCAGGGACTGAAAGAGAAAATGCCATTCTCCGAACAATAATGTTATTGGATTTCAACCAGGGTGACCTGAAGAGATGAACTATCAAGTCTCTCAATAGTTACACGTGTTTTTTCCCCTCTCTCACACAAATAGACACGTACACACTGAAAAGTTAGATCAATCAATTATGAAAAAGTTGCCATGAAGGATATTGTTTCCAGGATAAAGCAATGCCCTTTGCACAAGAGTGCTTTAGGGGAGAGTGGGGTAAGTCGAGCCAAAGGGTTAATTGAGCCACCCCTTGTTTCTAGGAAACCATACACAAAATGAATCATGTGACCGAATATTTAGGACGAGGTAATCATTTCATGGAGTCTGTGAAGGAAGAAACCACATGGAAAAAGTGGTAAGCAAGATTGGTCCAAAAAAACGGCTTTTCACAAAGTCAAATGAATTTATTGTGTTATGGGTTTCATGATGCTTCCCACTGGGCACACACTGGTCGAATCAACGTTGTTTCCACGTTATTTCAATGAAATTACATTGAACCAATGTATTGACGATTGACAATGAATTGACGTCTTATCTAAACCAAATTAGATAGTTAGAAGATGATTTTATACATCAGTTGGGGTCTATATAAGCCACGATATGAGGTCTTAAACCTCCAGTAGCATGAAAGTGCATCCTTGTAGCTGTGTGGGTTAATGTTGTCAAAATGTTTGCCTTGGGGTAAGTTGAGCCAATAGCAATGAGGTAAGTTGAGCCACTGGCCACCATAACCCATACCAATGATGATTGCGTTTTGTCCGTTTTATGCTTAATTAATACGCATATTATTTTAGCAATGTGTCATGCATATTATCAGAGGCACAGAGACCTGCTTCATGGGCTTTAGTAGCCTCACATGTAGAGAACGTGTCTATGATAGAGACGCAGAGGCACAGAGACCTGCTTCATGGGCTTTAGTAGCCTCACATGTAGAGAACGTGTCTGTGATAGAGACGCAGAGGCACAGAGACCTGCTTCATGGGCCTTAGTAGCCTCACATGTAGAGAACGTGTCTATGATAGAGACGCAGAGGCACAGAGACCTGCTTCATGGGCTTAGTAGCCTCACATGTAGAGAACGTGTCTATGATAGAGACGCAGAGGCACAGAGACCTGCTTCATGGGCTTAGTAGCCTCACATGTAGAGAACGTGTCTATGATAGGAACGCAGAGGCACAGAGACCTGCTTCATGGGCTTAGTAGCCTCACATGTAGAGAACGTGTCTATGATAGAGACGCAGAGGCACAGAGACCTGCTTCATGGGCTTTAGTAGCCTCACATGTAGAGAATGTGTCTATGATAGAGACGCAGAGGCACAGAGACCTGCTTCATGGGCTTAGTAGCCTCACATGTAGAGAACGTGTCTATGATAGAGACGCAGAGGCACAGAGACCTGCTTCATGGGCTTTAGTAGCCTCACATGTAGAGAATGTGTCTATGATAGAGACGCAGAGGCACAGAGACCTGCTTCATGGGCTTAGTAGCCTCACATGTAGAGAACGTGTCTATGATAGAGACGCAGAGGCACAGAGACCTGCTTCATGGGCTTAGTAGCCTCACATGTAGAGAACGTGTCTATGATAGAGGCACAGAGGCACAGAGACCTGCTTCATGGGCTTTAGTAGCCTCACATGTAGAGAACGTGTCTATGATAGAGACGCAGAGGCACAGAGACCTGCTTCATGGGCCTTAGTAGCCTCACATGTAGAGAACGTGTCTATGATAGAGACGCAGAGGCACAGAGACCTGCTTCATGGCCTTAGTACTCACATGTAGAGAACATGTCTATGAATTGGCACATCGAAACAACATCCCTGTCGCAGACTTAAAGGCTTCAAAATCCTTCTTTAACCTCTCCTCCACCTCTCATCTACACTGGTGGAAGTGGATTTCACAAGTGACATCAATAAGGGATCGTGGTTTCATCAGGATTCACCTGGTCAGTCTGTCAAGGAAAGAGCAGGTGTTCTTAATGTTTTGTATTCTCAGTGTATGTCTGAATGTCTATATATTAAAGGCATACATTTAAGATATACAATATACCCCCCCCCCCCCCATTCCATCAATTAAACTTTGACCTACCAGCACCTTCCCCTAATGACACAGGACACCATCGCCCAGTTACTGGGGTAAGTCAATGAAAGAGGCAGCTTTTTTTGGACCACATTTTTTTCAAAACTGTTATGTTTTCCGGGTTATTATTTCCGGGGATAAACAACATCCTGAAATATATGTAGATATCTTTGTTAGAAAGAATAATGTATCTCCCTTG
This sequence comes from Oncorhynchus kisutch, assembly GCF_002021735.2. NCBI lineage: Eukaryota > Metazoa > Chordata > Actinopteri > Salmoniformes > Salmonidae > Oncorhynchus > Oncorhynchus kisutch. The sequence goes on from NC_034189.2 coordinate 40,630,946, forward strand.
ACGTAGTGATGCTGAATGTAAAACATGGCTCAACAGTGCACATACAGTGCATTCGGAAAGTATTCAGAGCCCTTGACTTTTATCACATTTTGTTACGTTACAGCCTTATTCTAAAATGGACTAAATGTTTACACACAATACCCCATAATGACATCACAATACCCCATAATGACATCACAATACCCCATAATGACATCACAATACCCCATAATGACATCACAATACCCCATAATGACATCACAATACCCCATAATGACAAAGCAAAAACTTTTGTTTATTTTTTATGTTTGCTAATTTATCAAATTTTTGAAATTTCACATTTGCATAAGTATTCATTCAGACCCTTTACTCAGTACTTTGTTGAAGCACCTTTTGGCAGCGATTACAGCCTTGAGTCTTCTTGGGTATGACGCTACAAGCTTGACATACCTGTATTTGGGTAGTTTCTCCTATTCTTCTCTGCAGATTCTCTCAAGCTCTGTCAGGTTGGATGGGTAGTGTCGCTGCACAGCTATATTCAGATCTCTCCAGAGATGTTCAAGTCCGGGCTCTTGCTGAGCCACTCAAGGACATTCAGAGACTTGTCCTGAAGCCACTCCTGCGTTGTCTTGGCTGTGTGCTTAGCTTCATGGTCCTGTTGGAAGGTGAACCTTCGCATAAGTCTGAGGTCCAGAGCGCTCTGGAGCAGGTTTTCATCAAGGATCTCTCTATAGTTCACTCCGTTCATCTTTCCCTTGATCCTGATTAGTCTCCCAGGCCCTGCTGCTGAAAAACTTCCCCACAGCATGATGCTGCCATCACCTTCCTTCATAAGGATGGAGGTTTCCTCCAGGTTTCCTCCAGACGTGACGCTTGGCATCAAGGCCAAATAGTTCAATCTTGGTTTCATCAGATCAGAGAATCTTGTTTCTTATGGTCTGAGAGTCCAAGAGGGCTGTCATGTGCCTTGTATTGAGGAACGGCTTCCGTCTGGCCACTCTACCATAAAGGCCTGATTAGTGGAGTGCTGCAGAGATGGGTGTCCATCTGGAAGGTTCTCCCATCTCCAGAGGAACTATGGAGCTCTATCAGAGTGCCCATTGGGTTCTTGATCTCCCTGACCATGGCCCTTCTCCCCTGATTGCTCAGTTTGGCTAGGCAGCCAGCTCTAGGAAGAGTCTTGGTGCTTCCAAACTTCTTCCATTTAAGATTGATGGAGGCCACTGTGTTCTTGGGAACATTCAATGCTGCAGACATTTTTTGGTACCCTTCCCGAGGTCTGTGCCTCATCACAATCATGTCTCAGAGTTCTATGGACAATTCCGTTGACCTCATGGCTTTGCTCTGATGGCTTTCCACTGTCAGCTGTGGGACAGGTGTGTGCTTTTCCAAATCATATGCAATCAATTGAATTTACCGCAGGTGGACTCCAATCAAGTTGTTGAAACATCTTAAGGATGATCAATGATCAACAGGATGCACCTGAGCTCAATTTTAAGTCTCAAAGCAAAGGGTCTGAATACTAATGTAAAATAAGGTATTTCTGTTTTGTATTTTTTCGCTTTGTCATTATGGGGTAATGTGTGCAGATTGATAAGGATAATTTTAAAAAATCAATTTTAGAATAAAGTCTGTAACGTAACAAAATGTGGAAAAAGTCAAGGGGTCTGAATACTTTTCGAATGCACTGTAATGCACTCATTTATTAGAATACTATTTTGATAACATTTCCTAATGCTCCTGTAAATGGATATGAAAAACGTCTCATGAACATGATCATGTTGTGTATCATAAATCATCTGTTTCTATCATGACACAGAAGACATCATGTTCAATGTCTTCTGGTTGCCAAGTGTCCTATGGCTCGTTACTGCTCTCTAGTGTCAATAAAGTTGGCTCCAAACTGCTTTTTCTACAGAGTATTTTTAAATGTATTTAACCAGGCAGGTCAATTAAGAACTAATTCTTATTTACAATGACAGCCAAACCCTAACGATGCTGGGCCAATTGCGCATCGCCCTGATGGGAATCCCAATCACGGCCGGTTGTGATACAGCCTGGAATCAAACCAGGGTCTGTAGTGATGCCTCCAGCACTGAGATGCAGTGCCTTAGACTGCTGCGCCACTTAGGAGCAAGCAGACACTCAGGAGCAGAATACAAAACATTAAGAACAGAGTCCATGACAACTGACCAGGTGAATCCAAGTAAAAGCTATGACCCCTTATTGATGACACTTGTTAAATCCACTTAAATCAGTGTAGATGAAGGGGAGGAAACAGGTTCAAGTAGGATTTTTAAGCCTTGTGTATGTGTGCCATTCAGAGGGTGAATAGGCAAGACAGAAAATGTAAGTGCCTTTGAATGGGGGGTATCATAGTAGGTGCCAGGTGCTGCTGAGTTTGTCACGCTCAACAATTTCCTGTGTGTCAAGAACTATCCACCACCCAAAGGACATCCAGCCAACTTGACACAACTGTGGGAAGCATTGAAGTCAGCATGGGCCAGCATCCCTGTGGAACACTTACGACACCTTGTAGAGTCCATACCCCGATGAATTGAGGCTGTTCTGAGGGCAAAAGGTGTTCCTAATGTTTGGTGTTTATGGCCAATTATAGCCACATACTAAATTGTTTTGATGTATAGTAAGCCTCTCTATACTTCACTCCAGTAATCAACAAAAGGTTTCTATTTGGGGCGGCAGGGTAGCCTAGTGGTTAGAGCATTAGACTAGTAACCGGAAGGTGGCAAGTTCAAATCCCCAAACTGACAAAGCACAAATCTGTCCTTCTGCCCCTGAACAGGCAGTTCACCCACTGTTCCTAGACCGTCATTGAAAATAAAAATGTGTTCTCAACTGACTTGCCTAGTGAAATAAATTGTAATTCCTTGCAGTTAAAATTTTGGGTTTAACTTGTGATAGCATCATTGGTGGTCATGCTATGATGGCTAGCTGTTGGATGGGCCTCAGACCATTGCTAAAGCCAACTCAGATCTCCATAACTTCTCCTTAATAGAGTCAACAACGCTTAACTATTAGACTATCCCTTAAGGGTTGACAGAGAGAGGCACTGTCTGAAAAGCTTAAATGAAAGACTTTTTCAATGTATAGTTTGTAGTATTATTATGCCTACATGATGAAACAGTTTGCTTTATATACGCACCAGTGTGATGAGCATTATTTTGTTAGTTTGATTATTTACTTTAAATCGCTCAGTGTAAAATACTTGTACTACACTAAACTTATTGAGTTATGTCTCCCCCTGCAGCTCAAAATAATCCAATACCAGTGATGCCTAGTGTGAAGAGACAGGTGCAATTTGGTGCATTCCTGCATGTGGCCATTCCTGTATCTGCAGGAACCCCTCTTTATACTAGCTTTTTTAAGCTGGACTCCGGTACACAGACGGGAGGCGGGGGCACTCCAGTAGGTGGCGGTAATGCACCATAACGTTGGATGCCAATCGCCGATAAACCCCACAGAAGAAGAAGAGGCACTGGCAGACTGTGCATTCCCGCAGTTCTGTTAACAACGGCGAGGGCAGATGTTTGGCAGACGGAAGCAAAGGACGGAGGCAAAGCACAGTGTCCTTTGCTTCCACCTGCCGAACACCTGGCCTCGGCGTCGTTCAGAAAACTGTGTTTGACAGCTAGGACTCCGGTAAACAGCAGGAGGGAGGCAGGGGTGACACCGGTAGGGGTGACACCGGTAGCTAGCTAGGACACGGGTAGGCAGTGTCCTTCGTCACCCAAAAACTCTGATAATACTTAGATTTTCCTTTATGACCCACATTTTAATTGCATCGACAATCAGGGGAAATCAAGAAAATCAAAATGCCACACAAGCGTGATGATGTCGTGCTCGGGGGGGCGTTCATGCAGGAACCAATGGGATGCAAGAATGCCCCGAATTGCGGGCCGCAATCACACACTACTGGGGGTGAAGATTTTTTTTTAAACATTACAAGTTTGGATACGTTGCGGTGAAACTGCCACAGTTGTTTGTGATATTACAACAACGAAACGACTTCAAACAACAAGCACGGTCTTACTCCCTCGGACATCACTGCACATGCCACAGAACAGCAGAGTGTGTACTACTCCTATTCAAAAACAATAACAAATGTGCCTGGGGTGACCAGTGGCAATGTTTCACCTTTCACAGATCCCAGCTTTAATTAGGCAGTTCTACAAAACACTACACTATTACATTACACTCAGAGCACCACCAAGAAGTGCCCTACCCAATACCCTGAAGTACGAAAATGAGGTAGCCTGGTGGAGTCTGCAGCCAAGCTCTAAGGACTCACAGTGGAGTCTGACTGGATTTGGGGAGACTCATACTCACAGCAGTATGTGTGATGTCACAGGGTCAGCTCTGCCGCCGAAAGGATTCCTGATGCTGTGAGCCTCTGAGGACGTGCAACTCTCCTCTCAACAATGAGCAGCCGGAAGACCTCCCACTGCTGCGTGGAAGCCGTATCCCCACGTCGGCCCCGCACAATGACCAGCGACCTGTCTTCCTCTACAGGCTTTAATCCCCTTTCTCTCCCCCGGGTCGTTCCCTCGCCGTGGACTAGCCTTGCACCATTCAGGGCCTGGCCCTTTCCACCGCCACAGCCTGCGATGCAGCTAGCTTGGCGCTAATAACAATGGCGCTAATAACGCCAGCGAGTTTTCCATCCCTAAAACAAGGCTCTGTCAAATGGCCCGCAGTTCAAGTTCTGTGTCCTGTGTCTGCTCAACAGAAGAGCTGCTTGTTGATATCAAAGAAAGAGAGAGAGGGAGAGAGAGGGGGCTTTTCTGAATGAATGCAGGGGGAATGGCAATTGAATATGAAGACAAAATGAAACAATGAGGCATTTATTGCTTTCCTGAATGTGACAAATAAACACTTATTGAATTAGCAGCACACAGGCATAAGCCTGGGACAGAATAGAGAGGAGGGAGTTCACTGGAAGCTCTGGGCAGGCAGGCCTTTTACTGAGTGTTTATGGGGGCAGGACAAGGACTGGAACGTCTTAGTCCACTGAGATGTGACTGGACCAAAACAAAAGGACTCATCTGGATCACTTAAGTGTGACCTTCCCTTTTCCCTGGTCCAGTGTGGTGTCTCAGACTCTCAGTCAGGATAACAACAGTGACATGGATTGTCTGGTGGTCGCTGGTTCTCACACTGAAACACGTGTATGCAACAGGATGAGACAAGTGGTCCAGCGTGTTGCCAATGCATGTGAATGAATAAGCAGCCTTTAGTGTGTCAAAGAGAAGCAGACTCTCTGTAGTACCAGGAACAAAAGAGCACATAAAAGAGTGGCTGAGTCCATCAAGAGGTCGGCAACAGGTGAACACGATGCCACCATCAGTCTATGCATGTGATCATGGTTCCTTTCTAGGTGTCTTCTTAGGTTCCTGCCTTTCTCTGGAGTTTTTCCTAGCCACTATACTTCTACATCTGCATTGCTTGCTGTTTGGGGTTTTAGGCTGGGGTTTTAGGCTGGGTTTCTGAATAGCACTTTGTGACATCTGCTGATGTAAAAAAAAAAGAAGAAGAAAAGTGCTTTATAAATCAATGTGATTGATGTGATTGATTGATCATTATAAAACTACTGGCTGAGAATGTTATCATGGATATAACAGTGGGGCAAAAAGGTATTTAGTCAGCCACCGATTGTGCAAGTTCTCCCACTTAAAAAGATTTTAATTTGCAAATAAATTCATAAAAAATCCTACAATGTGATTTTCTGGATTTTTTTTCTCATAGCTGAAGTTGCACAATTGGTGGCTGACTATACTTTTTTGCCCCACTGTATTTTACAAGGCAAGTCAGTTAAGAACAAATTCTTAATTTTCAATGACAGCCTAGGAACAGTGGGTTAACTGCCTGTTCAGAGGCAGAATGACAGATCTGTACCTTGTCAGCGCAGGGATTTGAACTTGATTTGAACCTTTTTCTTACTAGTCCAACACTCTAACCACTAGGCTACCCTGCCACCCCATATGACAGCCACAATACTCCAAGACAGTCCACACCTCAAACTATGGTGTTCAAGTATGTTTAAACAAACAGAAATGCCACTGAAAATGCCTGGTGGTTACCGACACAGTACATACACAAGAACTAAAACGTTGTCCTACTTGGTGCTGGTCGAAGATACAGTACGAATGACAAAGTGCCATCTCACGAATACAACGTCACAGAATAAAACAGTTCATACAGTAGTCCCCATCTTGTCCCTGCAGACTGCAGCCTCAACCTGGTCTAGCAGGCTGAAAGAGAAGACAGAAGGAGAGGAGACAGAGTGTGTGTGTGACAGAGCCCAGGCCAGCCAGGCTGAGTCAGTCAGTCGGTGTGTCAGCACCCATTGTCTCTGGTCTCACTGGGCTGGGCCTGCCGTCCCTTGTCCTCATCCCTCAGAGTGGCAGCTCAGCCCGTCCTGGCGTGGCGCCAGCAGGCACACTCAAGGGGGAAAACAGAGAGTGCTCTCTGTGATCTGTGGGAACTGTATTGCTGGCAGGAAGCTGAATAGATGATGGCAGCGGAGGGCATACTCCTTTCACACTCCTGAGGACACCAATGCGTCATTTGTGTCTTTGTTGCTGAACGCCCTGATCCGGAGGTTTTGTAAGAATAAATCTGAATCCGAGGTTGAGATTTCTGTGCATAATGTGTATTAGTAGTCTGAGCATCATGATCTAATACAAAATACATCATGAACGTGTGCTAATTGCATTCTACTTTACAAAAGAGGACAGAACAGAGAAAAAATATACTGGACAGTGAAGGATGCATTCATTCCTTATGTCTTTGAACCACCTTGAAGAGAATGTACCCATTCAGCAGATTTCACTATTCTGTATCTGGTTTTCACAGTGACGTAACATCATCCCACCCTGGTGAAATGATACCACACAATCAAATGGTACTGTGCTGTGGGTCTGCTGCATGGTGGATCAATCTCAATCCTGTGCCAGCGTTAAGGTCAACAGTGTGGCTCACTCATAACAAACATGGCTGAGTCTGGGCTCTTAATCAATTACCATGGAAAATGTACAGGTCACCTGGGGTCAAGTAAGACAGGGTGTTATTCATGCAGCCTGGCCAGGCAGCATATCTGATACAAAACACAGGCGTGCGTGTATGTGTGTGTCTGTCAGGGGCACAAAGAAACCTCTGCGGATATTAAAGGTCAGAGGTCATCCAGCATGTGATCTGGATCTAAGGTTACTGAAGACTAAACTCTACCCATCCATCAGGTAAATTAGCCAAGATTCATTACAGATTTACATCTTTGATCACAGATCCACCATTATTTCATTTAATTGCCATTTTTCTATGTGAATTGGAACATTTAGTAAACGTGTTTAAAGAACTGAAGTTATCTTCTGACTTTAAAATGTCCAATGATGTCATTCAAATTGCAGCAACCGTACATGAACTTCACTGTACTGTACACCTATTGCCATTAGTGTCCTTTCCCTGTGTACTGTGAGTGATTGTAATACCACTAGATGGAGACTTACTAAAGGATTTCAGGGACTATTCAGTTCATAGAACTTATAATAGTCTGTCTGGATTCCTGCTGCATTACTAAGATAGTTCATCTAACCCTTTCACCCTCTCACCGTGGCTTCCAAAAATTATCACTAAAAAACAGAAACCTTTACTCACTTTTTAGAAGCACTTTTGACAGCAATTACAGCCTGGAGTCTTCTTGGGTATGACACTACAAGCTTGGCACACCTGCATTTGGGGAGTTTCTCCCATTCTTCTCTGCAGATCCTCTCAAGCTCTGTCAGGTTGGATTCGGAGTGTTGCTGCACAGCTATTTTCAGGTCTCTCCAGTGATGTTCGATCGGGTTCAAATCCGGGCTCTGGCTGGGCCTCTCAAGGACATTCAGAGACTTGTCCCGAAACCATTCATGGATTGTCTTGGCTGTGTGCTTAGGGTTGTTGTCCTGTTGGAAGGTGATCCTTCGCCCCAGTCTGAGGTCCAGAGTGCTCTGGAGCAGGTTTTCATCAAGGATCTCTCTGTACTTTTCATCTTTGCCTCGATCCTGACTAGTCTCCCAGTCTCTGCCACTGGAAAACACCCCCACAGCATGATGATGCCACCACCATACTTCACCGTAGAGATTATGCTAGGTTTCCTCCAGACTGGACACTTGGCATTCAGGCCAAAGTGTTGAATCTTGGTTTCATCAGACCAGAGAATCGTATTTCTCATGGTCTGAGAGTTCTGTAGTTGCCCTTTAGCAAACTCCAAGCGGGCTGTCATGTGCCTTTTACTGAGGAGTGGCTTCCATCTGGCCACTCTACCATAAAGGCCTGATTGGTGGAGTGCTGCAGAGATGGTTGTCCTTCTGGAAGGTTCTTCCACAGAGGAACTCCAGAGCTCTGTCAGTGACCATCGGGTTCTTGGTAACCTCCCGATTGCTCAGTTTTGCCAGACAACCAGCTCTAGGAAGAGTCTTGGTGGTTCTAAATTTCTTCCATTTAAGAACGATGGAGGCCACTGTGTTCTTAGGGACCTTCAATGCTGCAGAAATGTTTTAGAACTCTTTCCCAGATCTGTGCCTCGACACAATCCTGTCACGGAGCTCCACGGACAATTCATTCGACCTCATGGCTTTCCTTTTGCTTTGACATGCACTGTCAACTGTAGGACAGGTGTGTGCCTTTCCAAATCATGTCCAATCAATTGAATTTATCACAGGTGGACTCCAATCAAGTTGCAGAAACATCTCAAGGATGCGCAATGGAAACATGATGCACCTGAGTCCAATTTCGAGTCTCATAGCAAAGGGTCTGAATTCCTTATGTAAATAAGGTATTTATGGTTTTTATACATTTGCTAAATTTCTTAAAACCTGCTTTTTGCTTTGTCGTTATGGGGTATTGTGTGTAGATTGCTGAGAATTTGTTTTGATTTAATCCATTTTAAAATAAGGTTGTAACATAACAAAATGTGGGAAAAGTCAAGGGGTCTGAATATTTTCCGAATGCAATGTAATAATAATATATTCCATTTAGCAGACACTTTTATCCAAAGCAACTAACTCTAATGGGTGTATACATTTGAATTGCACCCACTACTGGCATTGCAAGCGCCGTGCTCTTCCAACTGAGCAACAGAGGACCAGATACTGAAGCAGTAGTAACGCACTCAAGAACAGAAATATGGTTCATGAATATCTCAGTAAGGGTCAACGTATCAACAACAGGAGACTTACTGCCGCTACGTGGTGTAATATGGAAGAAACATCAGTAATTAAAATGTATCGTGCGGTGCTAGAAACCATTTTTGCTCACCATCCTCATTGTCATATTGTTTTCCAATACATGCTAAAAAAACAACAAATGAACGGACTTTGAAAACCCACAGCTGCACGCAACGTTGACCTCATTGGCTCTATCTGTATACAGGAGGCGGTGGTGCTGTTTTAGGAATGTGTGAGATCATATGAAAACATCTCACAAGTATGATCTCACAATAACTTCACTGTGCAACCATCAACCACACCCCGACTCTGACACCTCTTTGCCTCTTCCCTCCCAAGGCCTCTACCCCTCCTCTCTCTTGATTTTCTTTTCTTCTGATGACAGGATGCCAAGATACTCATTAAAATTCCTGTCTTTACGACCTTCTGGCACAAGAACAAGTCCCTTGGTACTTGGTGAACAAACCTTTAAAAACAGTCATGGACACACAGTGCACTGCTATGGCCTCTATATGAGTTCTAAAGTAGGCGCTGTGGATTGTAGAATGCACCGATCTCTACCATGATGGATGGGGTTACTTAGAATACATTGCATTTGATTTCAAATGTTCTGCACTGTAAACTACGGAGGCTCTAATTGCCTAAGGTAGACAGACCTATTGACAGCTCTCTAAATGTCTTTGTCCATGCAAGTTATCCATCGTTCCACTAGATGTCATTGTTTTATATGAAATGACCATATTCAGCTTTGCTACTGGACTATTGGTTAAATATATTAATTGGTTAATATATTAATATATGTTTTTAAAGAATGCGGTATGAAGGTAGCCTAGGGGTTAGAGCGTTGCGCCGCGCCAGTAACCGAAAGGTTGCTGGATCGAATCCCCAAGCTAACAACAACAACAAAAAGCTGTCGTTCTGCACCTGAACAAGGCAGTTAACCCACTGTTCCCCGGTAGGTTGTCACTGTAAATAAGAATGTGTTCTTAACGGACTTGCCTTGTTAAATAAAGTGACAGACCGTAGGCCTACCTGTATGCTTGTTTTTGGAACACTGACTGAATTTGAGACTGGAACTCGTCTGAATGGTTAGACAGGAAAAGGGCCCGTTCTGTGCTGTCTGCAGCAATCACGGCAGTTACTGGAAAATATGTCAATGACCACCAGGCCAATACACAACAAATACAGTTCTGCCATGTAAATAATAACATTTCAATGCTCTAAGAAGGGATGGACATCATACAATTTGAGTTAGAATCAATTCTAGAAATTACATAAGCCTATATTCTCCAAATGTCCAATATCTTTAGTTCGATTGATTAATAACTGCTCAACAAAAAACATAATCCAATCACAGGTGCTCTAGAGAATTGGGATAGACAACATGCCGTGGATGGATATGATTGTCAAAATGAATACATTATTAATAAATGATAGTAAGACTAAATACCTATGGCATACATTAGGGTAATTATCTTGTTATGGCAGTTTTTTGTTTCTTGGCTCCAATATTCCAAATAGGCATTAATGATCATATTTGTTATAATTTATGTAATTAATTGAATGAATCGTTAAATGGGGCTACACACGTTTCAGTGTCTGCACTTCGAGGTAATAAGAAGGGCTGGAATTCGGGTGGTAAGGACGTTGGTTGTTTACTGTTGACGATTAAAAAAAACATTGCATACATTTCAGCACACAAAATGACTGAAGTTTGTTCATTTATCCAAATGTAGTGTTAATATTATGCAATTATTTCGTATTTTTAAGTCATATCTACACATACAATATCCTACACATACAAACCCTAGTCTAATATGTTTTAATTATATACGTATAAGTATATTTTAAACATGTCTATTTTAATTGGCTGAGACACTAAAACCTTATGGGCTTGGATGCAGGTCAAACTCTTAATATTAAACAATGGTGAAACTTTACACAACTTTTCCCTAAACCTTGAGCCTTAGTTGGTTTGGCTAGCCCGGCCCATCTGGTACAGCAAATGGTAATACTCACCAGAGAGCTAGCGAAGAGTGAGAGAAGAGAGAGAGGGGGGAGAGAGAGAACCAGATTGAAAACATACCAGCCTGGCGTCTCAATACCACATTTCTGACGAAGAACGAACCACCCTCAAACCTTTTACACCTCTTCAGGCTACAAAGTTCCATATCGTGCAATGTTTCCTTAGTAAGGGAGGATCGATTTCAAAAACTTGTTTCGTTTATTCTCGGTGATGGATTGTAAAAAAGTCGACACACATAAAGTCTTACGGTGAACTTTATGAGAAGTTGGGAAGAGGAATGTAGTTAGTCTTGATCGTGTTTAGGCTACTAGAATATAACTTATGGATTTCATCCTTGCATTGGAAGGAGTTTGTTACTTCTTGCTTTTTGACCGAGAAAGTTTGACCTAACGGTAATCTTCGATCGCGTTGCTTGTACAGAACTAGTGGGCAAACAGAACCGAGGGAGACGCACCGGGTCAGACCATACCGACCACAGGCATCACCACTGAGGTAGGTGGACTGGACATGCATGTGATGATGAACTCTGGAAATCAAATTTCTTATTCATTATTAGAATATTATTCTTATTGTGAATAGGCTAGTCAATCATTTGAAATATTCATTTCAGTGCAAATTTGAAATTGTTACTTTGAATTGCCTAAAAGGGTATTTAAATCGTAACCTATTAAAATAGCGTTTTCTTTGGAATGTTGACCATACAGAATAAATACAAAACTATGAAAAGTGTGAACATGAATCATATAGATATAGACAAAACGTCCCATTCGGAGTTACTTGAAACATCTCCACTTTCAACTTAACTGACTTCGCATTGGAATGTCACAAACGCTGCGCTGCAACTTGATCTATTTGTTAGTAGATGCGCTCAGAGCTGTGCACGAGACATCATAGCCCTATGGTTGCATAGCGAGAATCCTTCATTGCTACATAAAAAAATGTACTTATATATTTTTTTATGATATACCCATTGATTTTTGAAGAATATAAATTTAGTTCAACTGTCGTACCCCATCATAACCCCAAATATAAGCTTGTTTTAGTCCAATATTTAGTCCTTATATTTGTAAATCATGTAAATGTAAACAAACGCTGTAAAACCTCAGAACATGGTTCAAACTATAATTTTGACATCATGGATGGTCAGTCCTTGCATCCATAGCTGTGTATATGAATTTGAGCGTGGTTACATGTCTCCAGGCCCATCCCTCAGCTTTTTACCAAAACAGAGTCTGGATGTTCGCTTTGTTATCGTTTCAATGAATGATTCTAGCTTTAACTTGAGCTTTCGTGACTTTAGCCTACTTGATTGAAAGATACCCTTCCTAAATCCCCTGAATCTGAAAGGTATCCAACTAGCAGAAAATGTGTGTGTTTGCTACTGAGAGTCATTAGCAGTCACACTCAATGCAGAAAATCTACATTGCTGTGCATTTCAATGGCTGCAATTAATATTCATTGTTAATGTTTCCCTGGTGTGTTATTAATGTGTGAATAAATTACAATCAAAACATGAAACAACATTTGAAGATGCATTTGCTAATAGTCTTGTTTTTATTTGAGAGAAAATAAGCTATGGGGTGCTTGTTAATAGAGATAAGCATTATAATCAAAATGTAGGAAGATGAGTAATATCAAAAAAGGTTCTAAATAAATCAATACCTTCCTCTAATATGTTACCACTCTCTGTTTCCAAACAGAGTTGGTTCGGGCCTGGGACATGTGTGTGTTTTTACGTGAATGTCCTGTTGGTTGGTTTAGTTCATTTGCACTAGAAAAAAAGTTTTAGGGCATTTTCTATTGTGCAGAATGAAGAGTTCCAGCAGTCAGGCAGCGAAGAGTTGAAAAGGTTTAAAGAAATGATGGGCCTTTCACAATATTCAAAGGGGACTGAGGCTTGGGGCTGCGGTCATCAACCTACCCCCACTTTCATCTCAGCCTCTCAAATGGCATCGTATCCAGCCCTGGTCAAAAGCAGTGCACTGGATAGGGAATATGGTGTCATTTGGGACATGGACACTCACCAAGCAGAGCCATTCTGCAGACGTTTTCACACCGCTGGCCCATTCCACGAATGCCTTTATTGATTCTGCTAGCTTTTCTCTTCTCCAGAGAACGCAGACAAAAAGAGAGGGACTTCCTGGTTTCTTAAGTGTTTGAAAAAGTGGAATAGAAGTTGAGTCTAGTATTCAGGAGAGAGCGAGGAGCAGGGGAGATGCCTGGATGAAAAATTTGTCAAACTCCCAACTGAGAGGATCGAAAAGTATCTTATCCCCATAAACAAGAACACAGCACCAATTAAACTATCTGGCCTAGGAAGTCATTCAGGCAGGGGAAAGGAAATGCCACTGGCTAAACACTAGAAATAACAGGTTGGTTAAGGCTTAAACCGTTTGCATTACCTTGTAGTGAAATAAGCTTTCCAATTGGATGCTACCTTATTCTTATTTCTGCCTGTTTGAAAAGATGAGAAATTACTCTGAGATACCTACAGTATATATGGTTATCGTTAATTTTATTCAAATGTTAAATGCTATCTGATGTCCAACTGTTAAGAAGTGGGAATTTACAATCAAACTACACTAAATCACATCACATGACTAACCCCATCCCTCTCTCAAATCAAATGAAATGTTATTTGTCACATGCTTCGTAAACAACAGGTGTAGACTAACAGTGAAATACTTACTTACTCTCCCCTCCCCTCTCTCTCCCCTCCCCTCTCTCTCTCTCTCTCCCTCTCTCTCTCTCAGAGGTTCCCTTCTTCCCACACAGCAAAGAGTAGTAATTGCTGCCATACCCTCCATAAAACTAATATTTTGGTTTGTTCAGAGAGGCCCCTGACCACAGCAGTCTGCCCTGGAGGCTGTGTGTGTGTGTATGTGTGTGTGTGTGTGTGTGTGTGTGTGTGTGTGTGTGTGTGTGTGTGTGTGTGTGTGTGTGTGTGTGTGTGTGTGTGTGTGTGTGTGTGTGTATGTGTGTGTGTGTGTGTGTGTGTGTGTGTGTGTGTGTGTGTGTGTGTGTGTGTGTGTGTGTGTGTGTGTGTGTGTGTGTGTGTGTGTGTGTGTGTGTGTGTGTGTGTGTGTGCACTATGGCTCTATCGACAAAGGCAGCATTAACTGTCTCTGTCCTAAGGGGACAACACTAGAACCACTAAAAAACAGTGGCTCACCTCACATATTTCTTATGGCACAGTCCTTATGGATTACATCATGTGAAGTGAGTCGATTTTGTCAGGTTGTGTAAACTATGCTTTCCTCTGTTTCAGAGGGAAAACTCTGACCGCAAAGTTTGAAACTGTCAGTTTTAATACCATGAATTTTCACCTTCGTGTAAATGGTATTATACCGTTATCCAGCTTGGCTGTTTCTACAGCTTTGGCTCAGACAAAAACGTGAACATTGTTGTACTATTCCTCTCAACACCACATCACATCTGGCTCAGGTCAAACCAATTGCTATCTTTGGAGGGAATTTGAATATTAATCAAACCTTGTTTAATTCCATTGTTTAACTTCGCCTCCATCAACTATTTATCAGCTCGTTACACTGCCTTGTCTAATATCAGTTTTCTTTCATTTGAAAAAAAGTTATTAAAAAAAAGAGGCCAATATCCCAGCCGGCACATAACGTTCTGAGAACCATATGTTTATTAGAGCTTGGTGAGAGTGTGGTTGTCCTATGGTTATTTTGCGTACAACCTTCCCACAATGTTCTGGGAATGGTGCAGGGTGCCCAGCTAGTGCATAACAATCATGTTTCTTAGGTGTGAATTTCAGTACTTCAGCATAACTTTTCTTACGTGTTTCCTTATGGTTCTATTTAAGTAATGTTCTCAAATTGTTCCGAGAACATTCCTGTGCGGCAATTTGAGTAATTCAGCATAACGATTTCTATAGGTTTCGTCGTGGTTTTATTTAAAGTCGTGGTCTCAGAACATTTAGAAAATGTTACATGAAAACCACAAGAAAACGTTAGTATCATTCAAAGAACGTTCTAAGAATGTTATTTAAAACATTTACTTTCCGTTCTCAGCGTAAACAAATCTCTCTCTATCCTCTATCTTGTTAAATGTGTTCAGGAGTGTTGGCCACGCCCACTAATTGGCCACTCTTGATCTTATAAGTGCTTGTTTCCTTTGAAATGAGGTCTGTTTGAATAGACAAAAATGACCAGCTCTGTATGAGTAAAAAAAAAACACATGGCATGCTAGCTGAAGATTATAGGTTCGAATCTCCCTGAAACCGTTCCACAATAAAACAAAATACATGTGTTTGCATGATTAATACTTAAGCAGATTCATTTCTGTCGGAGATCAAAACTGTTAGCTCAAGTTAGCAGTATTTTTAAGTCTTATAGAAACATCTTCTAAGAACATTAAATGATTATCTTCAAATAACCAATAATATTCGTTCTCAGAACATGAATAAAACCTCCCAGGAAAACCTTCAGGGAACCACCGTAAAATGTTCCAAGAACTTCCCTGCAACCTAAAAATGTACTCTCCCAGAACAGGCCAAATTTTTACTTCTGTTCTCAGAACATTTAAAAAACGTTCACTTTTACCAGTCAGGAAACTTATGGTTTCATTCCCAGAATCAATGGAAAACCAAAAATGTACGTTCCCACAACTTCCAAGGAATCAAATGTGCTAGCTGGGATGTATCTTGCATTATAAGACCATCTTAACAACACATTCAAATTTGAGATTTTAAGAGTCTCAGCTCAATCACTGTATATATCTACAGGTCATACTTATTTAATTTCTTTCGATCAGACTGCCTCTATATTCTCTCTCTCTCTCTCTCTCTCTCTCTCTCTCTCTCCCTCTCTCTCTCTCTCCTTCTCTCAATTTCAATTAAATTTGCTTTATTGGCATGACGTAACAATGTACATATTGCCAAAGCTTACCTTTGCTATTTACAATATGAAAATAATAAGAATCAAAATTGTCAACGGGAACAACAATAACAACAATAACAACAATAACAACAGTAACAACAATATATCCAAGGGTCAAAATAACTATACACTGAACAATAACAATAAGTATACAGTAGAGTACATGTGCAGGTTGATTGGTCTGTCAGACACTGTCCCTCATCTTATGGCTGGCAGCAATGTAGTGCGCTGCCAACCCACCGGTCTCTGCGTCCTCCCCCAACAGGACTGGTAGCCTACCCTCATCACAGAGGTCTTTGAAACCTTGAATTAGAGTTTCAAATTTGGGGAAATTACACTCTCTAATTGTTTTATATTTTTGACATTTTGTCAGGAAATGCAGCTCTGTCTCAGGTTTCCTCTACAGGGAGCCAGGTTTTCCTGTGTCTACCCTTCTCAATGGCAAGGCTGTGCTCACTGAGCCTCTCTCTCTCTCTCCATATACTCTATTTCTCTCTCTTTCTCTCCCTCTTTCTTTCTTTCTTTCTTTCTTTCTCTTTCTCTTACTCTTATTTTTCTCTCTCTCTCGTTCTCTCTTTTGCTTTCTCTCGCTCTCTCTCTCTCTCTCTCTCTCTCTCTCTCTCCCTCTCTCTCACATATCTTTGTTTTTGCATAATCTAGATTCTAATTGTTATTAATCAATCCCAACCAGTTGTGCCCCTCATACTAAGATACTGTATCATATGCAGAAAAATCTATTTTAACACAAATGCAATTATACATGATGAAAACAGAGCTCCGTTTCGTGCAATGGCATCACAGATTACACACACACACACACACACACACACACACACACACACACACACACACACACACACACACACACACACACACACACACACACACACACACACACACACACAAGAAATCAAAGGTCCGGACCAGAGGGCCACAGGGGACATGGGCCTCTCTCCTCCTCTCATCCTCTGCTCCTCAGTACTGTATTTAATGTAGAGTGACTCTTAGTTACTATGGCTCTGCTTTGATTCACCAGTTAATTCATTCCTGAAGGGACGCTATAACCCTGATGATCTCTCCTCACTCCTTTTGACAGCAACAGGGAGTGTGTGTGTGTGTGTGTGTGTGTGTGTGTGTGTGTGTGTGTGTGTGTGTGTGTGTGTGTGTGTGTGTGTGTGTGTGTGTGTGTGTGTGTGTGTGTGTGTGTGTGTGTGAGAGAGAGAGACAGATATCAGTAATAGAAATGTCCTCGTGCAGTGAAAATAAGTAATCAGAATCAACAACACCAACCATTTCAAATGCAGCCTAAAACCAGTGAGTGGTGCCAGGCAATCAGTGGACTTTGAATGGTGTCAGAGGGTAAGGGGTCGTTTTGATTTTGCATAAAGAAGTGCATTCATGATTTGGCCATGGCAAGGGAAGAAACTTGAGATGTGATAACTTATTTGTCAGCGCTGAATAGCTTCAAAGCAGGCAACCCAAATCCTGCCTGTATGGGTTCTGTATTAGATCAGGGCGACAAGTGATGACATTGGAAAAGAGCTGAAACGCTGCCAAGCCACAGACTCCTTACTGACAGACTAGAGAACCCAGGACAGGGCTTGTCTTACATGTGGTATACACCCAGCCCATGTGTTATCCCTTAGCAATCAATCCCCTTTACCATCTTCTCCCCACAAGGCAGCACACTCAGCTCCCAGCTCCTACAATCAGGCGCAGGGTCAGGATCTGGTTGGGGCTCTCCGTGGGCCCTATGAGGCCTCGCTCCTCCCTGTAGAAGGCAAGGACTGCGTCCTAAAGGGGCGCCCTATTCCCTATTTACTACTTTTGACCAGGGCCCATAGGGTAGTGCACTATATCGGGAGTAGGGTCTCACTTGGGACGCAGCCAAGGACTGTCAGGGGCAGTAGCAGTCTTCATCCTGTGGGCCCTCATGCCTTCACACTGAGCACCAGAGAAACTGTGTCAGTAGCCATTAGTACTGCATGGATTTTAAGGTGAGCTGTATGTGTTTCACTCTGTTATGCTGCTGTTTGGCAGCTGTGGCTGGTGGACTGGTTACAGCCAGGGCTTAAGGGTGTTTGAAGAGATCCCTCTGGCTGTGGTGTTTCCCTGTCATGGCGACAGTTTCCTCTGAGCAGGAGCTTACTGGTTGGTTAAGAGGTTAATGTTGTGCTAAATAGGGAGATCAGGGCGTTGCTGATCAGGGTGACGTTTTAGTGATGAACAGTTACTCACCCTTTTAGAGCCTCAGCTGCCAACAGCAGAGATGACTGAAGGAGTCCAAACTGTGGCTGTAAAACATGAGGTGTGTAACACGGTTTAACACACCATTTGGCCTCTGGATGCAAAGGCAGTGGTGATACCAAGTGGTTAATCAATGCCCACATGCCACTTCACTGTTGCTCAGGGATATGAAGGCCCAGGGCGCAACCCTCGTTGCTCTGGGCAATACACATAGCGGAGCGAGCCCTGTTTGCTACAGTGAATCTGTGTTAGTCATGCGAGTGCCTCCTCCTCCTTTGCCTGAAGAGGCCTCTATCTCTAGCAGACGAGAGAGGAGCAGTCATTCTTTGGGCTGAGTCACGGTGACAGGCTAAATCCTCTAGTAGGTGGTTTCTCCTATGAAGTGGAGTTGGAGCCGTAAGCTCAACATCTGTACGACATTGCCAGGACCTGAAGAGATCGCCCACAGGATACTATACTTACAGGCAGGGGATGGGTTCTTATCCACGGGGCTCCTCTCTTCGTCTCGCCTCCTCTCTGCTTCGTCTGTCCTGATCCTATAGAGAGAGAGAGAGAGAGAGAGAGAGACAGAGAGAGAGACAGAGAGAGAGAGAGAGAGAGAGACAGAGAGAGAGAGAGAGGAGCATCACTGCCCCTCAGGACCACTCAGTCTCAGCCATTCTCGGCATGAGGACTGTGACTTTTAGGATTCTTAAATGAATCATGCTTCGTTTCTCTATTGTTTCACTTCACTAATTGAAGTGAAACACCAATTGAAGTGAAATAATCATGATATGTATTGTGTGATAGTGAATAGCGTGATTCAGTATGGATTCCCAGGCTCCGGTCTGCTCTTATGCGGTAGCGGTGCGTGGGTAAAGTCACCGGGGAAGCCAAGCCAGGGAAAAAAGCCATATTACAACTTACTGTATGTGTTGTGATAATTGTGTTGTTTGCTCTATAACCTGTTAGGTCATATGCCTTGACACCGTGATATATAGGCCTAAGGCTGAGACAGTAATAAGACACAGTGGCAGAATAAATTCAACCACACCTGTGTTTCATCACATAACCGGAGAGCAACCTCTTTTCGGTGAATTCCACAAACAGTTACATGACCGTTCGAGTAAGTTTATGTTTTTGAAATTTTCGGACGACTAAACAACTATTGATTTAGAACCATGGAGAGTTACGGCAAGTTGCAAAGAAAACATGAGCCGCCGCCACTATTCCAGCACCATTTCAACTTCAACATTTCAACACCATCAAATCACCTATGCTTAGTCTAATACAGTGACATCTAAAATATACCAAAACCTATTTAGTCCAATCAATGTAAGCTAAATATGATGTGGCTGTCCATGGTTCTGATTTCTATGTGTTTGTTTGTGTGTGTGTGTGTGTGTGTGTGTGTTGTCAAGTAGAAAAAACACGTTGACTTACCCTACATGTAGAGAAATGCCAATACCATCCTCCTCTCTTTCATGTTCATGGAACGATCTGTGACTCTACCATGTATTTTTTTGTTCCAGGGGCACAATATCAGAATAAATGTTATAATAATTGGCCAGTATTGAGAATTAAGTAAAACCATAAGTTCAAATCCCTATCCATGACTAATTTAGAAAGGGCCAACTTTTTTTTTTTACCCCTTTTTCTCCCAAATTTCATGGTGTCCAATTGTTGTAGTAGCTACTATCTTGTCTCATCGCTACAACTCCCGTACGGGCTCGGGAGAGACAAAGGTTGAAAGTCATGCGTCCTCCGATACACAACCCAACCTAGCCGCACTGCTTCTTAACACAGCGCGCATCCAACCCGGAAGCCAGCCGCACCAATGTGTCAGAGGAAACACCTTGCACCTGGCAACCTTGGCTAGCGCGCACTGCACCCGGCCCACCACAGGAGTCACTGGTGTGCGATGAGACAAGGACATCCCTACCGACCAAGCCCTCCCTAACCCGGACGACGCTAGGCCAATTGTGCATCGCCCCATGGACCTCCCGGTCGCGGCCGGTTACAACAGAGCCTGGGCGCGAATCGAGAGTCTCTGATGGCACAGCTGGCGCTGCAGTACAGCACCCTTAACCACTGCGCCACCCGGGAGGCCCAGAAAGGGCCAATTTTAGCTAGCTAGCTAGCCACTGGACAACAACGCAACAAGATGCAACAATTCAAGTTGATTCTGTCAATGACGTATGCTCTCGATGTGATGTGATTGGAGTGAAGCCAAAACCAAACTGGCTTCCCTTGACACTTTTTTGTGTGTTTTTATTTTTTTGCCAGGACCATTCACGTTTGACCTCTCAATTTAGTTCAACGCTGGTTGGCTATTATTATAACTTCTTTTTATCAAGGGAGGCCGAATGCTCGCTGGCTTCCCTTGAATTCAATGCTACGGGTGGCAACAATGTCCTACTCTTTTTGACCAGACAGCATCAGATAGATGGCCTACACGTACAGAGACAGAGGGCCGCTGTTTCGCTCACCCGGATGCTTTCTCTGGTGAGATACATTCAGCCTCTTGCAAATTGAAGGAATACTATGAAACACGGAGAGACAAAATATACATTATTTAATGGTGGGTTTTCAAAAAAAATGTCATGGTAAATGTTTTGGGGGATGCCCGGCTTCCCTTGGCATCCATGAATACACGCCATTGCTCTTGTGTCTGTGAAAGCCCTTGTTGTAATGAAACGTTTCTAGGCTAGAGACTCATCCAGTGACTACTACACTCCTCAGAGAGTGTTCTCAGAAGATCCTTGGTGGGCCTTTTGAGAGGGGATTTCACCTATTCAAATGGTTTGGTCTCCATTGTTAGACACAACAACCCCATTTAAACTTGAACATTTTCTGCATATAGTCTACGTTGCAAACATACAGCGAGCCAAATAGTAAAGATTCTTCTTATTCAAACGCCACCACAAGTGATCTCCCTACTTGTGCCAATATTCATAAACAGTATGTGGGCTGCTTTTACGAGATGTAACATTTTTCAGAAGGGGGGGACACGTAACCATAAATTCAAGAAAGTGCCCGACGCCCGGGCTTCAGTCCCTTCAGAGAGAGGCTCGGTAGTGGGCCTGACTCTGCTCTGTGATTTTACTGCACCACCGTGACCTTTCAGTGTTCAGTCACCGCCATTTGTTTGGCTGACAGCTCGCGGTGTAATAACTAAGCGTGGTGATGGTTTGCGGGAAGCTGTAAGTAATACTCTGTGATGTGCCAAACTGCACTCTGCTCCGGTAAAGCAGGAAACCAGCACCTGGAATGCAGAGACATTCATTTTTCAAAACACTGGGAATACCCTTCTCTCTCACGGCCATTTTAAATCCTAGGTTTTATTCTGGGTTTCTCACAAGAAAAATACATGTATGTCAGAGTAACTCAGAACGACAGTTAATACACCCAGATATTTTTGTTGCTCATAATTAACCATATGATACAATACTTTTTGTCCAAGACTCTTTTTCATACAACTATGGCTAACGGTCTAACGATCATGGCTAATGTTTATGTAACAGATGTGAAACGGCTAGCTTAGGTAGCGGTGGTGCGCGCTAAATAGCGTTTCAATCGGTGACGTCACTCGCTCTGAGACCTTGAAGTAGTAGTTCCCCTTGCTCTGCAAGGGCCGTGGCTTTTGTGCAGCGATGGGTAACGATGCTTCGTGGGTGACTGTTGTTGATGTGTGCAAAGGGTCCCTGGTTCGCGCCCGGGTATGGGCAAGGGGACGGTCTAAAGTTATACTGTTACATTTAGTTCATATCTGCTCTTGGAATTAAGACCTTGTTAGTGAAAGGAGGATTAGAACAACAAGAGGAATGTCCCCATTGGTTTAGCTATGAGGGTTGAAGCTGTGTTTTGCCTACTGGAGTTTGCACACATGAAGTGGACTGGACAGTTGGTTAACTAGATAACTGTACTCAATCACTTCTCAGTCTCTTAGGGATGAGGAACATCTTTCCATTCCAATCTTATTCAGACAGTTTCCCGATTATTACGCTTCAATGACTTGAAACTACAATGACTCATAAGTACCGAGGCCATGTTAAATACACAGTTGAAGTCTGAAGTTTACATACATGTAGGTAAGTCATTAAAATTAGTTTTTCAACCACTCCACAAATTTCTTGTTAACAAACTATAGTTTTGGCAAGTCAGTTAGGACATCTACTTTGTGCATGACACAAGTCATTTTTCCAACAATTGTTTACAAACAGATTATTTCACTTATAATTCACTGTATCACAATTCCAGTGGGTCAGAAGTTTACATACACTAAGTTGACTTAAACAGCTTGGAAAATTCCAGAAAATTATGTCATGGCTTTAGAAGCTTCTGATAGGCTAATTGACCTAATTTGAGTCAATTGGAGGTGTACCTGTGCATGTATTTCAAGGCCTACCTTCAAACTCAGTGCCTCTTTGCTTGACATCATGGGGAAATTAAAAGAAATCAGCCAAGACCTCAGAAAAAAGTTGTAGACCACCACAAGTCTGGTTCATCCTTGGGAGCAAATTTCCAAATGCCTGAAGGTACCACGTTCATCTGTACAAACAATAGTACGCAAGTATAAACACCATGGGACCACACAGCCGTCAGACCGCTCAGGAAGGAGACACGTTCTGTCTCCTAGAGATGAACGTACTTTGGTGTGAAAAGTGCAAATCAATCCCAGAACAACAGCAAAGGACCTTGAGGAAACAGGTACAAAAGTATCTATATCCACAGTAAAACAAGTCCTATATCGACATAACCTGAAAGGCCGCTCAGCAAGGAAGAAGCCACTGTTCCAAAACCGCATAAAAAGCCAGACTACGGTTTGCAACTGCACATGGGGACAAAGATTGTACTTTTTGGAGAAATGTCCTCTGGTCTGATGAAACAAATATAGAACTGTTTGGCCATAATGACCATCGTTATGTTAGGAGGAAAAAGGGGGAGGCTTGCAAGCCGAAGAACACCATCCCAACTGTGAAGCACGGGGGTGGCAGCATCATGTTGTGGGGGTGCTTTGCTGCAGGAGGGACTGGTGCACTTCACAAAATAGATGGCATCATGAGGAAGTTATTATGTGAAGTTATCAT
Source organism: Oncorhynchus kisutch (assembly GCF_002021735.2). Classification (NCBI taxonomy): domain Eukaryota; kingdom Metazoa; phylum Chordata; class Actinopteri; order Salmoniformes; family Salmonidae; genus Oncorhynchus; species Oncorhynchus kisutch. The sequence goes on from NC_034189.2 coordinate 40,654,389, forward strand.
TATTATTATTAAGTTATTATGTGGATATATTGAAGCAACATCTCAAGATATCAGTCAGGAAGTTAAAGCTTGGTTGCAAATGGGTCTTCCAAATGGACAATGGCCCCAAGTATACTTCCAAAGTTGTGGCAAAATGGCTTAAGGACAACAAAGTCCAGGTATTGGAGTCGCCATCACAAAGCCCTGACCTCAATCCCATAGAAAATGTGTGTGCAGAACTGAAAAAGCATGTACGAGCAAGGAGGCCTGCAAACCTGACTCATTTACACACCAAAATTCACCCAACTTATTGTGGGAAGCTTGTGGAAGGCTACCTGAAACGTTTGACCCAAGTTAAACCATTTAAAGGCAATGCTACCAAATACTATTTGAGTGTATGTACATTTTTGACCCACTGGAAATGTGATGAAAGAAATAGAAGCTGAACTAAATTATTCTCTCTACTATTATTCTGACATTTCACATTCTTAAAATAAAGTGGTGATCCTAACTGACCTAAGACAGGGAATTTTTACTAGGATCAAATGTCAGGAATTGTGAAAAACTGAGTTTAAATGTATTTGGCTAAGGTGTATGTAAACTTCAGACTTCAACTGTACAATAGTTGAAGAGTAGGAACAGAACACAGCGCATTAAATCTTTACCTTTGTAGATCTAGTAGGGTGGGGGTTTAGAGACACATGGGATATACTCTGTACAAAATTGCTTGAGCTTCTTCTCTTCTCAGAGATCCTGAAAGGAAATGAGAGCTGAACTGTATTGGAGGGAACATCAGTTCAAGACCGAGGTGCTAAAACAAACAGGCATGGGTTTCAACACAAAGACAGAGGCTGAACGGGAAAGTAGTTTGAGGAGTTGCTGTTCTTCTGTCATAAATAACCTTTTTGTTAGGCCTTGCATTGTTCGATTTTCATGGTTAAATGGATCATTGTGTGTCGTGTTTAAAGGTAATGGCGGTTAACTATAGGAGGTAGAAGTTCATTATTTCTCACAGCTGTGTATCTAAATCTACTGCTGGGTTTATTATCATGGTAATTAACCATCTCCTAGCTACTAAAATAATACTCGTCTATTCCCTCACATTTATTTAGCTTTTCAACTTTAATAAAGGTATGGTTTATTGTTTCTACCATCAACAGATTTAGCCACGACTCTCAAAGATAAGACATTCATATCTTGACACAAAGACACACACACACACACGCACACACATGCACAAACACACACACTTGACATGAACTGAACTTTTTGTGCCATTCTTGAGAACCCATTTAGTTTTCACAGACTGAGTCACAAACAGTTGACAATGGGAAACAGTGAAACAGACTGGACAGACAGTGAGTTTGTAGGTCTACATTGTTAAAGTACAGTTTACTGCCTCTTGAACAAGCTGGGAGGGTTGGCAGGAGGTAAAGGCCTGATGGACAGCTTTGTCTACTGTCTTGTCTTGTCTACTGTGGTGTCTCTTTGAGACAGTCTTGCAAGTGTGGGGGGCCAGGGGCCCTTTTTCTCCACTGACACTGCTTTGTGGGGAAGGTGGTAAATGTGGCACATGAGAGCACTAGTGTAGTGTCATTCATTCATGTCCCTGTCAGCCAGTCCTTTGGTGTATTTTGGTTTTCATTAGTTAACATCAGCCAGGCTAGAGATTTTAGCTGCTCCATCCTCCTTCTGGTCATTCATTACACCCTAGTAATAATAGGTGCCATTCACACATTTAGGTGAGGTTGTGGATTAGTGTCATGGAGCGTTGAAAGCCTTTTAATGATCAGTGGATCTTATTGACATGCCCTCCTCATCAGTGTCATGGAACAAGAGAGAGGAGAGGAGAGGAGAGGAGAGGAGAGGAGAGGAGAGGAGAGGAGAGGAGAGGAGAGGAGAGGAGAGGAGAGGAGAGGAGAGGAGAGGAGAGGAGAGGAGAGGAGAGGAGAGGAGAGGAGAGGAGAGGAGAGGAGAGGAGAGGACAGGACAGGAGAGGAGAGGACAGGACAGGACAGCACAGGAGAGGACAGGACAGGAGAGGACAGGACAGGACAGGAGAGGACAGGACAAGAGGAGTCGAGGAGAGGGGAAGAGAGGACAGGAGAGGAGAGGAGAGAACAAGAGGAGTCGATGAGAGGGGAGGAGAGGAGAGGAGAGAACAAGAGGAGTCGAGGGGAGGGGAGGAGAGAGTAAAGGAGTGGAGTGGAGTGGAGAGAACAAGAGGAGTTGAGGAAAGGGGAGAGGAGAGGGCCCTGGTGACCAACAGGAGAGATCAAGCGTGCCCCTGGTCATTTGTTTACCTTCGTTTCCATCTGTCAGTGTGGTGTCTGACACCTGTAGCGTCCCATAGCCCTGGCTCTTCTGTCTCCTCTGCCTCCCGTCTGTCCGGCCAGTCTACGCTGGGGGAAGATACGACCATGTGTCGCAGCACTTCAGAGGAGGGACAGTTTTACTGCTCCTCCTCCCCCATCTCCACATACCCCCCACATACCCCACTTACACGTAGTCTTGGCAGGAGTCTTATTAATAAGACAGCCATTACGATCTAGATACACTAAGCCCAGACTTTACAACACCTTCAAGGAAAAATCTTGCCTATATTGTGTAAAGCAGGTGTTAGCAAACTATAACATCCACTGAACTGAGCCCAGCCTGCAGTGTGCAAATCTGACTGTCTCTCAAACAGCCATCTAAACGAAGAATGACTTGGCAGGCAGCGCGCCGCTTGTTTACCTTTGTTGAACCTAGCCGCTTATCCTTGGTTGCAGTGCAAACATGTCGTGGTTTTGTCCTGAGCGAAGTCTCATTTGAGTTGCTGCTTTCTTCCAGGACCCCAGTGATTCGTGCTACGGTTTGCTGTCTCCAAAGGTGGTTTGGCGTAAACTAGCCTGGCTGGCATCCAAGTTTATTTAACTGTGGATCTTTTCATCAGCGCTATTTGACCTGATTGTTCAGCCTCGCTTGCGAAGAATAATACACCCTTATGTTCAAACGTGTTCCAAAAAAACAGTGGATCTCTTCAGAGGATGCGGCCTACAGTATAATGTGTCCTGCTGTATACATATCACTGGCCTACTATGTATACATGTCATATGATGATATGATAATGACAATGCCACCTCATGTCGTTTCCTTCAGAGCTTCTGATGTCCAGAATGGAGACCTCTGCCCCGACGACCACAGAGAAGAAAGGCTCTGGTCTGGATGGAAACGGCTTCACTGACCTCCCGAGGAAACTCTCACCTTCAGCTGTCACCAGAGGTACTGTACACTTTTCTTCAATGACTTTTAAAGAAGAAGGGAGGAAACGGTTTTAGTTTTACTGGAAGGATAAGGGTCCGCCTCTATTCTTATGTGCACCTCGACTCCAGGTTGGTTTGAGCACTTCTCCTGCTGACACAGGTTTTACTGTAAGGAAAAGGGTCCCTGCATCCCTTACTCCCGCTCACACTGTAAGACTGTCACACCAAGCCAAGGACTTACAGAGACTGACTGGGCCCGGGGGTAAGGAGGAGGTTTGAGAGAGAACATGCACATGAACTATACATATCAAAGATAAAACACTGTCTTGGGAGAAGTTGCTCTGGGCTCTAATCGTCCCCGATAAGGCTCTTCCTGTAGCACCTGGAGCAGTCAGAGGTGACTTACAGTAGAGCTGATAGGAATCAGTAATGTAACGCAGGGCCCTGTTAAAGAGCATCATTAATACTGAACAGGTACTGTAGCATAGCTGTGTGTGTGTGTGTGTGTGTGTGTGTGTGTGTGTGTGTGTGTGTGTGTGTGTGTGTGTGTGTGTGTGTGTGTGTGTGTGTGTGTGTGTGTGTGTGTGTGTGTGTGTGTGTGTGTGCAAGTGTGTCTGTCACGGGGAGAAGATCATAAAGACTAAAGACAGTGACGTGGCTCGATTTGGGGGCATAATCTCTGATTAATGGTTTGTATAACTACATGGGGCTGGCCTGGGAAGGGTCAATTGGCTGTGTTTGTTGAAATTAATGAAAAGTAGCAGTGTACCTCTTTCATCGGGCGGCCGGGAGAGACAGAGAGAGAATGCATGTTTTAAAGATGTCAGTGAATGTGTGATGAAAGGCCAGTATAATGAGGTTGAAAGACCTTGTTCTTACCTCCAGAGTATCACACTGATAAATTACTAAAAATGTCTGGTAGAGTAGAGTTGCAGTGGGCGACATGGCCCTTCCTTCAAAGATTGACAGAGATACAGATTGACGGCTACCTTTGAAATGGAAATACAACTTCTTGTGATTTAGTGACAATTTTACTATTTAATGAAGGGCTTGGTGGCCTGCCATGATAAAGAAATATCCATTAATTGTTTAAGGAAGAACAAAGATAAAAATAGGCCATTCATTTTTTTGTCCCTAACGATTGACATCAGACCCAATTTTTTTGAAACCTTCTATAGACCTCAAGTTTGTTTTCATAGCCTTGTGGAGTTTGCAGAGCACGGCCCGTTAGTCCAACAATAATTGAAGGATTTTGCGTGAGAATATGGAAAGACAATTTGAGTTGACAAAGAGTTCAAATAGTAGGGGTCTATAAGGGCGATTCTGTGATGTCTTAAATGTGTACTAAGAATTCTTGCTACAGAATCCAGTCGTTTTTCTCCTCATTTAATTCAGAGTGAATCCTAATTCTTTAACCTATCAGAAGGGCCAAAGCTAATTCGTTAATTAGACCCATTTCAAGATGTCACTGACAACTTCAACTAATACACATGTATGAGGACACTAATAACACGGAGAGTTTTGTCTTTGAAATGACGTTCAAGACTAGTGTCCACCGCGATGAGTAGAGACAGACAGACAGAGAATGCATGTTTTAAAGATGTCAGTGAATGTGTGATGAAAGGCCAGTATAATGAGGTTGAAAGACCTTGTTCTTAACCTCCAGAGTATCACAGTGCTGGTAGAGCAAAGCTCCGTGGACAACATGGCCCTTCCTTTAGAGATTGACAGAGATGCAGGTTGACGGAGATACAGGTTGACAGAGATGCAGGTTGACAGAGATGCAGGTTGACAGAGGTGCAGGTTGACAGAGATTTGATGGCTACCTTTGAAATGGTAATACTACTCGTGATTTAGTGACATTTGTATTATTTAACGAAGGGCTTGGTGGCCTGCCATTATTAAGAAATGAAAGATGAATTGTTTATTAGGCTAAATCAATCTAGGACGTATTTTACATACACTATAAATGGGACATGAATCAAGTGGGACTTTGTTTTCAACAACTTGTTTCATGTCGACATCTATATCGTTAATTCAATTCAATTTTATTTCCAGCTAACTCACTCATTTTTTATTACTCTACAATTACTTAAATCATATGGCTGGCCATGAATAAGCATTTCTAATATGGAGCTTGGAATGTCTGAACAATGGTTCTTTTGTCGTGAAGGAACATGGTTCCAGACCTGAGCCTTCTGGCAATTAAGAAAACGTTTGATCGCCTACGAACCCGAAAATCCTAATCTGTTAATGTGATCACCCTCTCTAATTTAATCTCAGTATGCCTTCCTCAATGGAGCCAATTCACACACGCTGAGGTCATATGTTAAAAATACTCTCGGCCGCAGCGAGCGATAGAGAGGCCCTTCTGTTTGGGCCAATCGTCTTCTGTGGATAAGCTCCCTCAGCCCCGTAGAGAGGGTCTTGAAAGTAGGTTGATTTCCCTTTCAAAGGGGCCTGGAGAGAGGTAACAAGGCAGAGCCCCCTGTGCCACCCCACCCTCTGTCTCCTCCCGGCCCTGCTATAACTATGCTTTCCCCTGGTCTGCAATGGCTCAGGTTCTGCTGGGTCTCTGCCTGGTGCTGTGTTCCAGGCTTGTGTTTCTCTCTGTCCTCCCTGGCTGCGGATCTAAAGTGGAGCTGCGGTGTTAAACCCACATCCATCTCTCTCTTCCCATAACTCTGTTACCCTATCACCATTAGAATAGTGTCACGGTCCATATTTGAATCGTAATAACACCACACACTCACACCCTCAGTCCAATAGAATCCAGTCTGGGTAGAACCAGCTTACCGAGTTACAGCTTCATAGGTCTCAAAATCTGCCAGCACACCAAGACAGGGCAATTACTTATCTCAATAACATGCATTATTATTCCTGTTTGCCAGACACAGATAAGTGAGTATGCAGTATGAGCGCAGCCAAAAGAGACAAGGTCCTTGAACTTAAAAAGCACATTCCCGAGCAGAACCGCCTCCTGCTTTGGAATGAAAAGTAGACCATTGTAATATACCGCCTCTTGTTCCCGGCGCTGTAGCTTTATTGTCAGTGTGTAGTTTACTACGGGCTGGTGGATCCTTGTCAGCTAAGTCGGGCCCACCTCAGAGGACCAGACATGGCCGACCAGCTCCATTATAGAATCCCTCCTGTTTTATTCTCCTGTCTGTGTTATTTATTCACAACAATATCTTCTCTATCAGAGGACAGGGCTAATGCAGAGTTTTAATATGTTATTTACGCGTAAAATAAAATGTAAAAAACAAGCGCTCTATGCGTGTAGACCGGAAGGGTGGGGGTGAAATGAATGGGCCGCTCCCATCTTTTGTATCAGAGTTTAACAATCTGGATTGCTAATAGAACCATTTATCATGGAGCGGTCATTTATTTGATGTGAACATGCAGGCAGCCCAGGTCTGGTCTCATATCCCAGAGGTCTATGGAAATGGGGGGTGGCGTTGACGCGTGCTCACATTGGATCTCAAGTAGGAGTCACTTTGTTTAAAATGGGGGCCCAGGTGCACCGACCGACCAGCCTGGTCTCTGTCTGGTCCTGTTGATGGGGGGGGGTAGTTGCTGC